>NC_064645.1:429770339-430073369 GCF_023864345.2 Schistocerca serialis cubense
TTCTAGTCAAGTTGTGCCACAAACTCCTCTTCTCCCCAATTCTATTCAATACCTCCTCATTAGTTATGTGATCTACCGACCTAATCTTCAGCATTCTACTATAGCACCACATTTCGAAAGCTTCTATTCTCTTCGTGTCTAAACTATTTATCGTCCATGTTTCACTGCCATACATGGCTACACTCCATACAAATACTTTCAGAAACGAGTTCCTGACACTTAAATCTATACTCGATGTTAACAAATTTCTCTTCTTCAGAAACGCTTTCCTTGCCATTGCCAGTCTACATTTTAGATCCTCTCTACTTCGCCCATCATCAGTTATTTTGCTCCCCAAATAGCAAAACTCCTTTACTACTTTAAGTGTCTCATTTCCTAATCTAATTCCCTCGCCATCACCCGACTTAATTCGACTACATTCCATTATCCTCGTTTTCTTTTGTTGATGTTCATCTTATACCCTCCTTTCAAGACACTGTCCATTCCGTTCAACTGCTCTTCCAAGTCGTTTGCTGTCTCTGACAGAATTACAATGTCATCGGCAAACCTCAAAGTTTTCATTTCTTCTCCATGGATTTTAATACCTACTCCGATCTTTTCTTTTGTTTCCTTTACTGCTTGCTCAATATACAGATTGAATAACATCTGGGAGAGGCTACAACCCTGTCTCACTCCCTTCTCAACCACTGCTTCCCTTTCATGTCCCTCGATTCTTACAACTGCTATCTGGTTTCTGTACAAATTGTAAATAGCCTTTCGCTCCCTGTATTTTACCCCTGCCACCTTCAGAATTTGAAAGAGATTATTCCAGTCAACATTGTCAAAAGCTTTCTCTAAGTCTACAAATGCTAGAAACGTAGGTTTGCCTTTCCTTAATCTTTCTTCTAAGATAAGTCGTAGGGTCAGTATTGCCTCACGTGTTCCAGTATTTCTACGGAATCTAAATTGATCTTCCCCGAAGTCGGCTTCTACCAGTTTTTCCATCCGTCTGTAAAGAATTCGCGTTAGTATTTTACAGCTGTGGCTTATTAAACTGATAGTTCGGTAAGTGCACATCTGTCAACACCTGCTTTCTTTGGGATTGGAATTACTATATTCTTCTTGAAGTCTGAGGGAATTTCGCCTGTCTCATACATCTTGCTCACCAGATGGTAGAGATTTGATAGGCTTGGCTCTTCCAAGGCTGTCAGTAGTTCAAATGGAATGTTGTCTACTCCCGGGGTCTTGTTTCGATTTAGGTCATTCAATGCTCTGTCAAACTCGTCACGCAGTATCATATCTCCCATTTCATCTTCATCTACCTCCTCTTCCATTTCCATAATATTGTCCTCAAGTACATCGCCCTTGTAAAGACCCTCTATATACTCCTTCCACCTTTCTGCTTTCCCTTCTTTACTTAGAACTGGGTTTCCATCTGAGCTCTTGATATTCATGCAAGTGGTTCCCCTTTCTCCAAAGCTCTCTTTTAATTTTCCTGTAGGCAGTATCTATCTTACCCCTCGTGAGATAAGCATCTACATCCTTACATTTGTCCTCTAACCATCCCTGCTTAGCCATTTTGGACTTCCTGACGTTTCATTTTTGAGACGTTTGTATTCATTTTTCCCTGCTTCACCTACTGCATTTTTGTATTTTCTCCTTTCATCAATTAAATTCAGTATCTCTTCTGTTACCCAAGGATTTCTACTACTCCTCGTCTTTTTACCTATTGATCCTCTGCTACTTTCACTATTTCATTCCTCAAAGCTACGCATTCTTCTTCTACTGTATTTCTTTCCCCATTCCTGTCAATTGCTCCCTTATGCTCTCCCTGAAACTCTGTACAACCTCTGGTTCTTTCAGTTTATACAGGTCCCATCCCCTTACATTCCCACCTTTTTGTAGTTTCTTCAGTTGTAATCTACAGTTCATAACCAACAGATTGTGGTCAGAGTCCACATCTGCCCCTGGAAATGTCTTACAATTTAAAATCTGGTTCCTAAATCTCTGTCTTACCATTATATAATCTATCTAAAACCTGTCAGTATCTCCAGGCTTCTTCCATGTATACAGCCTTCTTTTATGATTCTTGAACCAAGTGTTAGCTAAGATTAAGTTATGTTCTGTGCAAAATTTCACCAGGCGGCTTCCTCTTTCATTACTTAGCCCCAATCGATATTCACCTACCACATTTCCTTCTCTTCCTTTTCCTACTGTCGAATTCCAGTCACCCATGACTGTTAAATTTTCGTCTCCCTTCAGTACCTGAATAATTTCTTTTATCTCATCATACATTTCATCAATTTCTTCATCATCTGCAGAGCTAGTTGGCATATAAACTTGTACTACTGTAGTAGGCGTGGGCTTCGTGTCTATCTTGGCCACAATAATGCGTTCACTATGCTGTTTGTAGTAGCTTACCCGCACTCCTTTTTTTTATTCGTTGTTAAACCTACTCCTGCATTACCCCTATTTGATTTTGTATTTATAACCCTGTATTCACCTGACAAAAAGTCTTGTTCCTCCTGCCACCGAACTTCACTAATTCCCACTATATCTAACTTTAACGTATCCATTCCCCTTTTTAAATTTTCTAACCTACCTGCCCGATTAAGGGATTTGACATTCCACACTCCGATCCGGTAATGCCAGTTTTCTTTATCCTGATAACGATGTCCTCTTGAGTAGTCCCCGCCCGGAGATCCGAATGGCGGACTATTTTACCTCCGGAATGTTTTACCCAAGAGAACGCCATCATCATTTAACCATACAGTAAAGCTGCATGCCCTCGGGAAAAATCACGGCTGTAGTTTCCCCTTGCTTTCAGCCGTTCGCAGTACCAAAACAGCAAGGCCGTTTTGGTTAGTGTTACAGGACCGGATCAGTCAATCATCCAGACTGTTGCCCCTGCAACTACTGAAAAAGCTGCTGCCCCTCTTCAGGCACCACACGTTTGTCTGGCCTCTCGACAGATACCCCTCCGTTGTGGTTGCACCTACGGTACGGCTATCTGTATCGTTGAGGCACGCAAGCCTCCCCACCAACGGCAATGTCCATGGTTCATGGGGGGAAGACAAATTACACGCCAATATCAATAACATCAGTTCTCTGCAGAATCCTTAAACATATTCTGTGTTCGAATTTAATAAATATTCTTGAGACCGAGAATCTTATGTCCTCGAGTCAACACGGTTTTAGAAAGCATCATTCGTGCGAAACTCAGTTTGTCCGTTCCTCTCATGACATGCTGCGAACTATGGATGAAGGGCAACAGACAGATACAGTATTTCTCGATATACGGAAAGCGTTTGACACAGAGCCCTATTGCAAGCTGTTAATGAAGGTACCAGCATGGAATAAGTTCACAGACATGTGCCTGCCTTGAGGTATTATCAAGTTATAGAAACCACTATGTTGTCCACGACGGGGAGTGTTAAACAGAGACGATCGTATCGCCAGTAGTGCCCCAGGGAAGTGTAATAGGACAACTATTATTCCTTATATATGTAAATGATTTGGCGGACCGCGTGGACAGCAATTGCCAGTTCTTTGCTGATGATGCTGTGGTGTATGGTAGGGTGTCAAAGTTGAGTGACTGGAAGAGCGCACAAGATGACTTAGACAAAATTTGTAGTTGGTGCGCTGAATGGCAGTTAGCTCTAAATGTAGAAAAATGTTATTGATGAGTAGGAAAAACAAACCCGTAATTTTCGGATATACACTACTGGCCATCAAAATTGCTACACCGTGAAGATGACGTGCGACAGACGCGACATTTAACTTCAAATGGTTCAAATGGTTCTGAGCACTATGGGACTCAACTGCTGAGGTCATTAGTCCCCTAGAACTTAGAACTAGTTAAACCTAACTAACCTAATGACACCACAAACATCCATGCCCGAGGCAGGATTCGAACCTGCGACCGTAGCGGTCCCGCGGTTCCAGGCTGCAGCGCCTTTAACCGCACGGCCACTTCGGCCGGCGACATTTAACTGACAGGAAGAAGATGCTGTGGTATGGAAATGATTAGTTTTTCAGAGCATTCACACAAGGGTGGCGCCGGTGGCGACACCTACATCATGCTGACATGAGGAAAGTTTCCAACCGATTTCTGATATACAGACAGCAGCTGACCGGCGTTGCCTGGTGAAACGTTGTTGCGATGCCTCGTGTAAGGAGCATAAATGCGTACCATCACGTTTCTGACTTTGATAAAGGTCGGATTGTAACCAATAGCGATGCGGTTTATCGTATCGCGACATTGCTGCTCACGTTGGTCGAGATCCAATGACTGTTAGCAGAATATGGAATCGGTGGGTTCAGGAGGGTAATACGGAACGCCGCGCTGGATCCCAATGTCCTCGTATCACTAGCAGTCGAGATGACAGGCATCTTATCCGCGTGGCTGTAACGGATCTTGCAGCCACGCCTCGATCCCTGAGTCAACAGATGGGGACATTTGCAAGACAACAACCATCTGCACGAACAGTTCAACAACGTTTGCAGCAGCATGGACTATCAGCTCGGAGACCATGGCTGCGGTTACCCTTGACGCTGCATCACAGACAGGAGCGCCTGCGACGGTGTACGCAACGACGAACCTGGGTGCACGAATGGAAAAACGTCATTTTTTCGGATGAATCGAGGTTCTGTTTACAGCATCATGATGGTCGCATCCGTGTTTGGCGACATCGCGGTGAACGCACATTGGAAGCGTGTATACGTCATCGCCATTCTGGCGTACCACCCGGCGTGATGGGGTGTCTCCTCTTGTTCGCATTGACGGCACTTTGAACAGCGGACGTTACATTTCAGATGTGTTACGACCCGTGGCTCTACCCTTCATTCGATCCCTGAGAAACCCTACATTTCAGCAAGGTAATGCACGACCGCATGATGCACAGAAAATGTTCGACAGCTGCCCTGGCCAGCACATTCTCCAGATCTCTCACCAATTGAAAACGTCTGGTAAATGGTTGCCGAGCAACTGGCTCGTCACAATACGCCAGTCACTACTCTTGATGAACTGTGGTATCGTGTTGAAGCTGCATGGGCAGCAGTATCTGTACACGCCATCCAAGCTCTGTTCGACTCAATGCCCAGGCGTATCGAGGCCGTTATTAAGGCCAGAAATGGTTGTTCTGGGTACTGATTTCTCAGGATCTATGTACCCAAATTGCGTGAAAATATAATCACATGTCAGTTCTAGTATAACATATTTGTCCAATGAATACCCGTTTATCATCTACATTTCTTCTTGGTGTAGCAAATTTAATGGCCAGTAGTGTAGTATTGCTTGTGTCCGGCTTGACACAGTTATGCCTTTAAATATCTGGGCGTAACGCTACAAAGCGATGTGATATGAAACGAGCATGTGAGTACTGTGGTAGAGAAGGCGAACGGTAGACTCAGATTTATTGTGAGACTTCTAGGAAAGTGTGGTTCATCTGTAAAGAAGACCGCATTAAGACGCTAGTGCGACCTAATGTTGAGTATTGCTCAAGTGTTTCAGATCCGTTTCAGATCGATACCAGGTCAGATTGAAGGAAGACGTTGAAGCAATTCAGAGGTAGGCTGCTAGATTTGTTACTGATAGGCTGGAAGAGCACACAAGTGTTACGGGTATGCTTCAGATACTCAAATGGGAATTCCTGGAGGGAAGGCGATGTTCTTTTCGAGGAGTACTATTGAGAAAATTTAGAGAACCGGCATTTGAAGCTGACTGCAGAACGATTGTACTACATATTGCGCGTATGTACACGAAGATAAGATACGAGAAATTAGCGCTGATATAGAGACATATAGATAGTCGTTTCTTCCTCGCTCTCCTTGCGAGTGGAACGAAACGTAAATTAGTAGTGATACGGGGTACTCCCCGCCACGGACCGTATGGTGAATTGCGGAGTATCTGTGTAGGCGTAGAAATATAAGAAAGGTTGTTAAAAATGAGCGTGTTCAACTGTAGCACTGACTCGTTAGTTTTTTTATTTAATTAAACACCTACAAAAAGTAAATGACTTTTATCTTTTGACATTCTAAAAATAAAAGTTTTCGAAGAATATTCGTTATAATGTATAGTTTAGTTAAGCACTAATGTTGGTGTTACTGCAGGTACGGAGTGTGTGGGGGGCAGAGGGAGGGGAGGAGGGTTTACATAATATCTGATTGTACTCAAGGGTATTGGTCTGACATTCGTTGGGCACCACTGCCCTACTCTACCCTGTCAACGCAGAAGTACTATCGTTACAAGTTTTAGTTAAACGTTTCACTATCAGAAACACCAGGAAAAGTTTATCTCGATCTTAGCGCAAGTACAAGAACAACATTAACATGACTCGCATTTACGTGGTGACAATTATTGAACTATATGAAATAAAATCGTCATAACTTCTGAAAAGTTTGCTTTAGGACTTTCAAACTGCACTGTTGGCCGCGGGGCGTGAAAGGAATTAGTATGCGCTTGCATGGTTTGGTTTAGAGACGAAACCCACTTTCATCTGAATGGGTTCGTCAATAAGCAAAATTTGGGCATTTGGGGGACTGAAAATCCGCATTTCGCGATCGAGAAGTCTCTTCACCCTCGACGGATGGCGGTGTGGTGTGCAGTGTCCAGTCACGGAATAATCGGTGGGATATTCCTTGATGGAAGACGGAGCTCGACCCCATCGTTGCAGGAGAGTGTTTGATGTCCTGGAGGAGCACTTTGGGGACCGCATTCTGGCTCTGGGGTACCCAGCCGGGCCTCGATTAGCCACCATATTCTCCGGATCTGAAAACATGCGATTCCTTTTTGTGCGGCTGTAAGGTGTACAGCAATAACCTCAAAACCACTGCTCAGCTGAAAACGACCATTCAGGAGGACATCGACAGCCTCGAAGTTCCTGCACTTCTGTGAGTCATGCAGAATTTCGCTATTCTGTGTGCCACAACATCTCCAATGATGGCAGGCATATCGAACATGTCATAACTAAATCCGAATATCTGTAGTGACGTTTACATTTTGAATAAAGTGTGTGCACTCTGTAGTTTGTAACTAATTTACTTTTTTTGAATTTTGTTCAACAATTTTCACCCTGTAGAAGTAAACTCATGTTAATACTGATAAACAAATAAGCTTACGCGTTCTGTCTCAACCTTGTCTGAAGTTATTATCAGCTTCTTAACGCCCACCGAGCGTCCATTAGAAATGTCTGACTAATATATTCTAACTGTGCTATCTCAAGTCTTATTGGTGTCTCCATTCACTGACACTATGATGGCGGTACTACAGAAAAGCACTTGACGGTTGTAATGACCTTAAAACACTTTAGGGGGAAAATTGTACATCAGTTAGTGAACCCCCATATGAACACCGCGCGTCATGTCATACAAAAATGCGCACATCATGGCGAATGTAGATATTACCGGCTGTGTTTCTCGTAAATGAATATTTTTCTTTTTTGTTTAATGGTGAAAGAAAATTGACCATTTTGTTAATGTGTTGTCACTTGAAATTCGTGTTTTGTTAACTCCAACTTGAGCAAGTTGATGTCTCATATTTTTTTGCCTGTAATGCACAGTAGGGACACACGTGAACTGATGGTATGTTGGAAGCAGTGCCTCTCCTTGCTTTGTAACAGGCAATAAAGTTCAGCACAAAGAAAAAGCGAGGGGTCCCTATAATTATGCCAGCGGCTGTACATATTCTTTAAAAGAAATTTACTACAGCGAGAGCATGCACCATACCGCCGGAATGGGAGGGTGACACTTAAGAAGATGCCTTCTGCCGCCGCACCTACGGGCAGTAAAGGCACCACCTGTTTTATGGCCAAAGTTCGCTGGAGCTAGCACAAGCAGCGCGTCTCCTTCCACCCCTGCAGCGTTAAGTAAGTCACGCACGACATAAAACAACTTCTTCTCCAGCATCACGATCCTCGGGTCTAGGACGGTAAAAATGTTGAGGAGTCTGTAAGAAGGTAAGAGAAATGAGAAAAAGAAACTGAAAGTAAATATTCAGGATTTCTCACCTGCCAGTACTAGTGCGTTTGACTGTAACTGACAAACTAAATAGTGCGTGTTGAATTCATATCTGCGTACATAAATTTCCATCTGTCCAACCAGGTGCCAATAAACAACTGGTGCTATATGCTGACCAAGCAGGAACAGCACTCTTCCAGAAGAGTGAGTTTTGCGTGGTCCACGTCACCTTTAAATAAGGACTCTGGGACATGAGCCATTCTTAGTTTATCTTAAAAAAATTAATCATCGCAGCATATCACCTGTACTGATTTAGTTCAGAGATAAATAATTAAAAAACGAGAAAAGTGTGACGTACTAAATACGGGGCATCTCGAGCACATGTTTGTGATGCTTTGGTCGGAGCGGCCTCCAAGCGGTGACTTTCATGTTGCCCCACAGTTTTCTCTTGAAACAAAGCTTAGCATCACGAAACGCGAAGCGGCGGGCTCCAAATACCACATTACTCTTCCTAAATCAGTCGCCTGCTGTCTATACTCACCTTTGTCATGCTATCAGTGTTAAGCGTTAATTGTAATTTTAGCGACAGTTTAGTTTAGAATCTGCAGTTATGCTGCTATATGAACTGACTGAGATGGAATCTTTATTTCTATTATTTCAGTTGCTATCGTTTACTAGTGGTTACATTAACCAACAAAACTGCCAGCTATGTCGGTATATGAGGGTGGTTTGGAACGTTCTCGGAATCACCACGAGAGGTCAGCGCTAGCGCAACGAGTAGTTCACATGATATTCATCGGACTGTTGCCTGTAAACACGAGCCACGTCAGTGGCCTTGGAAGAGAACTGTGGCGTGACGCGGCTCTCTTGTTGTTCCCCAGTAGTGATTTGCAAAGATGGAAAAAATCGAGATTCGAACAGTGATTAAGAACTTCGAAAAGAAAGGTGTGAAAGCAAAGGACGTCCATGCCAATTTTCAGAATACACTGGGGGACACTGCTGCTTCATATTCAACTGTTGCCAAGTGGACAAATGAATTTAAATTTGGTCGGGAGAGCTTAGATGATGATCGATGCAGTGGTCGGCCAAGGTGTGTCGCTACTCCAGAAATCATTGCAAAAGTGCACAAAATGGTCATGGAGGATCGCCGATTGAATGTGCGTGAGATTGCTCATGCTTGCCAGATGTCGTCTGAAAGGGTATATCACATTTTAACTGAAGAATTAGAAATGAAAATATTATCTGCAAGATGGGTGCCCCGAGTCTTGACGCTGGATCAAAAACATGTGCCGTCGCCATGGAAAAACTACACGAGCTAAGGCACGAATTTTTGCCGCACCCGCCTTATTCACCTGATATGGCTCCGTCAGACCCATCTCTTCCAAACACTGAAAATTCACTTCAAACGTAGAATTGACAAGTGGAGTTGACAACAATTTTGCAGACCTGGAGGAAACTCATTTTCGATATAGAATCAATGCACTGGAACATCGCTGGACCAAGTGCATTAATCTACAACGAGACTACATTGAAAAATAAAAGAAGTTTCAATGATGTAAGTACTTTTTTCTATTCCGTTCCGAGAACTTTTCAAACCAACCTCCTACGACCTAACGTGTACGAAGTTAAATAGAAGACTGCCTTGATGTAAAGGTTCCATACAGGTAAAACAGTGAGATCATAGAGAGATAATAGTCGTTTCAGTGAATACTTCGCAGTTGAAAATTCTGATCAATTCCGATGGTTGTCCATGGAACATACAGAAATGCTAAGGTAGGATGCCTCATTTCCCCTCTTCCGATTTCATCATGGCTGCCGCGTGGAGGTCTGCTGTGAATCTCTTCGGCGTAATTTTAGCTGTTACTATAGAAAAATAGATGGAGGCAGGAGGAGTAAACCCGGAACTGGAACGTAGTCTCTTACATAGCGCAAGTGGGACTGCCGAACTTAGCATCACTATAAATTGTTCTCTCTTTGTTTTCTTTAACTGTGTCACACGTCCACACTTTGGGAAACATTTGAATTTAGCCCTAGACATTTACTGACAATCCGATGATCATACCCTTGGCCCTTGGCGAAAAATCCTGATGTCTGTTTGCTCTGAATCTAACTCTCGAAGAAACTACCTACGGGTCAAACATCACCACCCTGCTGTCTGCCAATGTTGTGAAAGTCCAGACACAGAGCGTGGAGGAAATGAATCAGGCTCTTTTGTTGCTTGGGTGATTCACCATCAGAGAAAGATGCGCTTCGTCAAGGTCACCCTAGTACTTCTTCGTTTGTGCTCAGACAGCCACTATCTCTGATTATAGTGTCTAAGTCATTAAGGAAGCCACTTGTTTTGGAAGCACTCAGGTTCACGGAACAACAACTGATATAAAAACTGAAATTTAAAAAGTTACAAGTAAAAAGCGTTGTTAGAACCAGCAAAGGAAGATCGCTGGAAACTTTAACCTGTTACTGAGTTAGGATCTGTATTCAGGTGACTCTTATGATTGGGCGTTGGTCGCTCTGCATGGTAAATGACTCTCGATTCAGGTTACATTTTTTTTTTAAATCCAGAATGTGGCCCAATGTTCCCCTTGATGTCACTAAATAGTGGGTTTTCAGAACATTTGCACAAAAGATTTACACTGAAGAGCCAAAGAGCCAAAGAAATTGTTACATCTGCCTAATATCGACTAGTGGCGCAACACTTCGTGGTATGGACTCGACTAATATCTGATATAGCGCTGGATGGAATTTACAACATGAATCCTGCAGGGCTGTCGATAAATCCGTATGAGTACGAAGGGGTGGAGATCTCTTCTGAATGGCGGGTTGCAAGGCATCGCAGGTATGCTCAATAATGTTCATGTCTGTGGAATTTGGTGGCCAGTGGAAGTGACGGACGATGGACATGAATGGATTCAGGTGATCAGACAGGATGCTTACGTACTTGTCACCTGTAAGAGTCGTATCTAGAATTCTCAGGGGTGACACTCCAACTGCACACGCCCCACACCATTACGGAACCTCCAAAAGTTGAAGAGTCCCCTGATGACATGCAGGATTCATGGATTTATGGGGTTGTCGCCATACCCGTACATGTCCATCCACTCGATACAATCTGGAACGCGACTCGTCCGACCAGGCAACATTTTTCCAGTCATCAACAGTCCAATGTCGGTGTTGACGGGCCCAGGTGAGGCTAATAGCTTTGTGTCGTGCAGTCATCAAGGGTACACTAGTGGTTTCGGCTCCGAAAGCTCCTATCGATTATGGTTTGTTGAATGGTTCGCACGCTGATACTTCTTCATGGCCAAGCATTGAAATCTGCAGCAGTTTGCGGAAGGGTTGCGCTTCTGTCACGTTGAACGATTCTCTTCAGTTGTCGTTGGTCCCATTCTTGCAGGATCTTTTTCCGGCCTTAGCGACGTCGGAGATTTGATGTTTTACCTGATTACTGTATTCATGGTACATTCGTGAAATTGTCGTACTGGGCCTGCCGGTGTGGCGAAGCGGTTAAGGCGCTTCAGTCTGGAACCGCGCGACCGCTACGGTCGCAGGTTCGAATCCTGCCTTGGGCATGGATGTGTGTGATGTCCTTAGGTTAGTTAGGTTTAAGTCGTTCTAAGTTCTAGGGGACTGATGACCTCAGATGTTAAGTCCCATAGTGCTCAGAGCCCTCTTGTCGTACTGGAAAATCCCAACTTCATTCCTATCTCGGAGATGTTGTGTCCCATCGCTAGTGCGTCGACTATAACACCACGTCCAATCTCACTTAAGTCTTGATAACCTACCATTGTAGCAGCAGTAACCGATCTGACACCCGCGCCAGACACTTGTTGTCTTACAAAGGCGCTGCCGACCGCAACACCGTACCCTGATTGCTTACGTTTCTCTGTATTTGAATATGCATGCCTACACCAATTTCTTTGGCGCTTCACTGTAGAAAACTCCTACGAATGTGAGGGATTTACTTTAGATGAATGGAAAATAGTACGTTTCTCAGAAGAAAGCATATCTAAAATCCATGGCCTCTGAGTAAAAACTATTTTTCCCACACAATGGTGCTTCCTCACACTAAACGTGCACCGAAACACTATTGTATAGCAAGTGGGTTGGGGCGAATTTCAGCTGCGTCTAACTATTCCAGCTAGCAAAATGCTGAGGAATGGCCATCAGTTAACATGAAAAGCAAAAACGATTGTGGTATTTCATGAATTATATAAAAAAACTGACTAAATGTTTTTGAGAACTGACACCACGTCAAAACTGAAAGCTGTGTCGAGTACGTAATGAAGTGTTTGATTTCAGTTCCGGCTAGTTAGCGCGACGGCTTACTCACCTGAAGAAGGCGTCCAGGTGGACCTCAAAAAATGGTTCAAATGGCTCTGAGCACTACGCGACTTAACTTCTGTCATCAGTCGCCTAGAACTTAGAACTAATTAAACCTAACTAACCTAAGAACATCACACACATCCATGCCCGAGGCAGGATTCGAACCTGCGACCGTAGCGGTCGCTCGGCTACAGACTGTAGCGCCTAGAACCGCACGGCCACTCCGGCCGGCGGACCTCCAAAATATTGTATCAAGATGACGATATGTTCCGACTGGAGACCCGACGTGAATATCATCAATTTCTAAGTCGGGAAAGTTTAAGGAGCCGCGCCAAGCCAGGGAGATGTTTGAACTTGTAATGAAGTTTGATAAATTTCGTAAGAAGAAGGGAAAGTTGCCCAGCGCACTCGCTTTTCCGCTGAGATATCGGAATGAAGGTATAATACCTAAATTTGCGGAACTAATCATTACATTGGTATAGAAATGGCCAACAACATTAAGAAGCGTGCTCGTTTTGCTTTAGTAACTGAGCGCATTCGTTTTACACGTAGTCGACTGGATTTCGTATACAAGGATTTATTTTATTTGCTTCTCCTTGCTTGGAAGAGCCGCAATCCGGTCCATCAGAGAAGACCAGGATTTAGTTATTCTACCAGCGGATAAGGGCAATGCAACGGTTCTTCTTTCGCGGAACGATTAGGTGGGTAAATTGGATCTTTTGCTTGCAGACTCGGCATACCGAAATTACAGAACGATCCAACTGAACGTATGAAACGCAAGACGCTTTCACTTTTGAAGAAGAGTTCATTATCAGACGATACTCTGAAAAGTCTTCAACCTGGTGCTGCAGTAAAAAATGGTTCAAATGGCTCTGAGCACTATGGGACTCAACTGCTGAGGTCATTAGTCCCCTAGAACTTAGAACTAGTTAAACCTAACTAACCTAAGGACATCACAAACATCCATGCCCGAGGCAGGATTCGAACCTGCGACCGTAGCGGTCTTGCGGTTCCAGACTGCAGCGCCTTTAACCGCACGGCCACTTCGGCCGGCGTGCTGCAGTCCCGCCGAGATTATACGGTATACTTAAGATACACAAGCAAGGTGTTCCTCTTCGGCATAGTGTTAAGCAATTTGTGCGCTCCTACTTACAACTTAGTCAAGTATTTAGCATCCATTCACAGTCCCCATGTCGGAAAATGCGAACATCATATTTCCATTTCTCTAGTTTTTATTCAGCGTTCGATGTCTTTGTGTCTGACTTACACGGATTTGCTCGTTAGTTTTTACCAGAGTTGAAGATTCTTTGCAATTAATTGGTGAAAAATTGGTCGAAGAAACAACTAAGCTTTATCGCCATTTGTTGACGTCGACGTATATTTTATTTAATGACAAATACGTTGAACAAACTGCCGGAGTGGCTAGAGGGAGTCCATTATCTCCCATAGTCGCCATTTTGTTTATGGGATATTTTGAGGACATGGCACTGAAGACAGCGTTCTTAAAACCATCTTGTTTTTGGAGATACGTCGACGATACGTTTATGGTGTGGCCACATGGGAGGGATGCTCTGGAAAGTTTCCTGGATCATTTTAACTGCCTGCATCCCAATGTTAAGATGACGATGGAATTGAAAAGGATGGAAAACTTTCGTTTATAAATACTTTGGTCTACAGGAGGGATGACGGGACTTTAGAACATAGTGTTTATCGTAAGCCCAAGCATCGTGAGCCCATAGATCAATATTTTTCTGCTTCTCGAAGTGTCCATGTTTCACTTCGTACACCAGCACACTCCAAACAAACGTCTTTATGAGGTTGTTTCAGAGCTGTTTGTCTATGCTGCTCTTGTTAAAAGAAGCTTACAATATCCTTCCTTGACCTTCCGTGTGATGTAATTTTACTTTCAGGCAGGCAAAGGATTCGAGGGTCTCCAGTCGCTCGTTGTTAAGTGAGGAGTGAGCAGCGGTGTTCTGTCTGCTCACCACTAACATTTTTGTTTTACCTTTATTAATTTCCAAATTATAGGATGAGCTGAGGGTGGTTTCCATCTGGGCCAACTTATTAAAGTCAGACTTAATTTGCATCCAAGAATCGAACTATTGTTCTGCAACTGATCCTGATTAGGGGGCCATCTAAAACCCCTGCACTCCCTAATTTGTTTCTGTCATTGTGACGGTATTCCACTGAATAGCGGGTATCGATCTTTCGTATTTAAATAATAAATACGAGAGTACTTCGACCCGCAGTTATGACTGATCATTTACGATTAGCGCACTGAGCTTGTCAAATACGTGTTGAAGGCAGGTTGTAGAGGGAAGTAGCTGAGATAGGCAGATCAAGTTCTGTTCAATGGCCAAAATTAGTGAAATTTCGTACTAGTGAGGAGTATTTCTTCTTATTTGTTAATTATCATTCTTCTTAATTATCACAGTAAAACTGAAAAGAAAACATATTGTAGACTTACGAAAACATTTAGGATCAACTATGTTTACTGACAATATTTGACAGCTCTGGGGGCACAGAAACAGAAGGTTAACATATTAGCACATGTTCAGTCGGTGGTGATCTACGGAATAATACACTGGGGTAGTTACACTCATATGGAAGAGACATGAACTGTTCATGAATTATTTAATAGAAAGTAATTAGAATTACGTGCAGGACTCACGTACATCTTGCAGAGATCCCTATAGGCGATTGCCAACGTTAACCACAGCCTCACAGTGCATTTATTCACTGAAGAAATTTGTTGAGAACAATCCATTGCTGACGAGGACAGACATTCAAAAATAAAATACCACGGAAAAAGATGTGCGCTTCCCTCGAATGAATCCAACTGTGGAAAAGCAGGAAGTAAACCTGATAACCTGTCTATGAAAATAAAACCTATGGAAGATGGAAACGACTAAGTCACTAACTAATTTTCGTCCTTAGTTCGTTAAGACATGTGCCTGCAGTGCCCAAAAATAAAACTTCTGGTTATATTTAATAAATAAAGTATTAGTAGTCATTTTTTCATAATTACTGATTGCCTCTACATTTAAATCAGCTAAAGTAAATCAACTAAAGTAAAACAGTGACTATAATTTGTGTTTGTCATAGAATTTTGTAAATCTCACAGTATGCCACTCAGCGTTCGTTTGCCGGCATTGTAGGTATGTTATTATTCACCAGTCTACGTATTAATATAAGGTGACAGTTTTGGAATTGTATCCAAGTGTTTCAAAGCACTCTCACCGTGACGCACGGACGAGAAGAAACAATCAGATAAGAAGACCGTCTGGTAAATGTGATATTGTAGACAATTTACGGCATGTCTCATTTCGTGTTGGCAGTAAATAAGAGCAAAAGCGTGCACTGCCAATTCCAAGAACCGGCCTTCTTCATTCCCCAAACTCGGACAAAGGACATATACTGCGTTCCTGGCGTGCCTCTCACGTAAAAGCGTGCCTCCTCCCAGGGGCGGACGCAGGTATGTCGAGTATCACACTAAGTCCAGACAGCGGTCCTTGGTACTTCCAGAGATGGTGCACTGCAGAGAAAAAGCTTGGAATTCTATCGTAAAATGTAATCTACAATAACATTGATCTCATTGACCTAGGTCCATATACTGGACGGTATTTACTACTGGCATGCTTTGCGGCTGTTTCCCAGTCCTGTAAACACACCGCTGCCGTAGTGGCAAATGCGAGCAGTTCAGTATCAACAGCATCTTCATTCACTTTGTGTTCAGCACTGCAGTAACATACCACGTAAGGGCATACAACACTGATAGAGTCAGGATACTGACTTAATTTTCAGCAGGCCATGCATGGCAAGATGTTGTCAGTCGGTGACATGTTACTCAAAGTGGTGTATCTAAGGCGTGGAGAGAGCACAGAGAGGCGGGCAATCTGAACGATAGACCTCGCAGTGGTCGTCCTGATATGACAGCACCAAAGCACGATCGTTTCCTCCAGCTGTCGGCTTGCAGAGGCCCAACGTCAACTGCCAGAAATGTTGGAAATGACTTCCTCCGGGCAACAGGAATTCTATTCTCAGGACAAATAGTGCGCAGAAAACTGCGTCCGGTTTGTCTTCATACCAGAAGACCAATGAGAAGTTTTGCAGTGAACCAATGGCACCAAATCATTCTAAAGATGTGTTCTCTGGCGCTTCAATATTGGACTGTTGCAAAACGGAGTAATCTCATGTTTGCTGACGAGACCAGGATTGGTTTGCTGCAGGACACTAGACGTATTAGGGATTGGAGAAGCGCTAAATGACACCAGCAGCGCCGTTATGTTCAGGATATCCATCAGTTTCCAGGTAGAAGTATAATGTTCTGGGCGGAATAATGACGGACGGCGGACCCCTCTAATTCCGATCTACAGCTATTTGACTGGTCTCCGATACCTCCAAGAAGTCCTACATACGATAGTAAGGCCCTACAGACGTGAAATTAATGACAGATTCATCCTACTCGATGACAATGCAAGACCAAACCGTACTCTAGCAGTGTCTCGTTATCTTCCAAGATGCAACATCAAACGAATGCGTTGGCCAGCAAAGTCCCCAGTCTGTAATGCAACTGAGCATGCACCGGACCTGTCGGAGGTAGCCATTCGACAGCGTCCGAGTCCATCTGACGGTCTTCAGAACATCACTGAAGCTGCCATTCAGAAGTAGAACCTCATACCACAAGATAAAGTTGATGGTCTTATCCTGAGCATGCCTCGCAGAGTGGAAAAACGCATCGGTGTAGGAGGAGCATGTACTCACTACTAAAGACTGATAATCCTCATGAGATAAAACTTTTCACTGTTTTTGTTTTCAAGATTAACACTTAGGAAAGAGCCTCCTATGTTTCGCAGTGATTTTTGGTAACCAACCAAAATCATTCTTGAATGAAATTGTGAGCGTGGGATTGATCTGAGATGTACCATTTACCCTGTGGCTCCTGTAAGATGCAATTTCCACCCCCGCACTACTACAGAAGTCAGACAGACGCTCCTAACGTTCTAAAGAGAAATGCCTGAAAAACTTTCAGCAATAAATATCTTCTGGAGTCGTCCACTGTAAGGAAATGACACAAAAATTCACAAAATTCCTTACGTAAATAGTGGGATACTTGGGTACAGGAGTAGTGCTAATTAGTGTAAGAAAAAACATGAAACTATGAAATTATTATTTATTTTTTTGAAAAAATTCTGAGGAATCATAATGGCACTTTTGGTTATAAACTTAACATGTTATTTCCAGGTCTTTTCGGAATGTGAAGTAACCTCTCAAGGATACGATTCGCTAATGAAATTTCTATACAAAGTTTAAGATTGTTATTGACTTGGCGGAATGGCTGAGAGCCACGCCTACTCAACTTGAATAATTATCTGTTAGAAGTTGCTAGGTATGGTCAAGGCTGTCGCCTGTGAAATGCAGTGAAGGGTACTGTTGTGGAGGAAATATGGGGCTTGCAATAGCTGTAGCGCACAATACCGTAAGCTGTGATGACTGCTGTCTGCGCCGCTCGTTGCTGACAAATAAGATAACTCTCGTTCTATCTGGATTGACCTTCGACAAGCAAACTCTCCCTACGCCTTGATGAAGTCAAGGACTCCTACTCGCCACTAGTCTAACTTTTGGCGTGGTTCACCGGTCAGATAACCAGTCCACCGCGATGCCACTCAAAATTCGCTCGCAGGCGTTTAACTATAACTCTGTCCATTCACACCGCACAATAAGTGTGGCAGCTAACACAGTGAACAATGCTTAATCGCAAGGACTCAATGTAGAGTCGCACTTCGATTCGCCCTCGATAGAGGTGCTCTCCCAGTGAAGTACTGAAGAGAGACTTGTTCCCCGCTCCTTGAGTACACATACGAGCGCGTATGCTCTCGTTACGTGTTCTCGCTCCAAGAGCGACAATGGAACGGCCCCCTCCACGCCAGACGTGAAGGGGTATATCTTTCGGTCTCTTCCATTACTCCTTCAGCTCAAGGCATCACAAATATCGTCTGCCAATCAGCATTGCTGTTCTAAAACAGGAGAATGACCTTTCGTTTAAGGCGACCAATCCCGAAATCTGGAGTATCGGCGTCTGGTGTTTGCTGTCTCCCTGTGAAAATCTCTGAAACTACGTGCTATGTTTAAAGAATGCGTAGGCTGGCCGCTCCCACACAATGTAGCGGAATTTGCTTTTAAGCCGAACACGGGGTCGTCCTTTCACTCGGCAAATGCTGTCTGCTCTATGGGCGGTCACCGGCCGACGTAGATGGGTTGGGACCAGCCTACTGGCGTGTGGTTGCCTCTCTCGAACTAAAAGCTCTTGTGACCGTCATGTCTGGAATGTATGTGTGTACGCCAGCCTCGAGTATTTCAACCACGGTGCGCACTTGCGATTTCTTAGTTATTTGCATATCGTTTACATGAATTCATACAACATTGACTTTATCTTATCGAGTTTGGGTTCGAATGAAGCGTCTTGATGTGCGGAATATGACTGTGAGGGCGGAATATGTAAGCAATGAAGGTCAGGAGACCACGACGTCTTACAAAACTTTGACTCTACAGCGGAGTGTACGCTGATATGAAACTTCCTGGCAGATTAAAACTGTGTGCCGGACCGAGACTCGAACTCGGTACCTTTGCCTTTTGCGGTCAGGTGCTCTACCACCTGAGCTACCTAAGCACGACTCACGCCCCGCGCTCACAGCTTTAATTCCGCCAGTACCTCGTCTCCTACCTTCCAAACTTCACAGAAGCTCTCGTGCGAACCCTGCAGAACTAGCACTCCTGGAAGAAAGGATATTGTGGAAACATGGCTTAGCCACAGCCTGGGGGATGTTTCTAGAATGAAATTTTCGCTCTACAGTGGAGTGTGCGCTGATATGAAACTTCCTGGCACATTAAAACTGTGTGCCGCACCGATACTCGAACTCAGTACCTTTGCCTTTCGCGGGCAAGTGCTCTACCACTGAGCTACCCAAGCACGACTCACGCCCCATCCTCACAGCTTTAATTCCGACAGTACCACTTCTCCTACCTTCCTCTCCTGCTAACCTTGCAGAACTACCACTTGCCCGCGAAAGGCAAGGGTACTGAGTTCGATTCTCGGTCCAACACACAGTTTTAATCTGCCACGAAGTTTCAAAATGATTCTTGTTTTCAAAAGGAATTATGTTTATTTTGTTAAGACGATATTGTACAAACTTCAGTGGGTATAGTATAAAAAGTCATTGTAGTAAACTCTATGATATTCCAAACTTTTGTTGAGATGTCTAGATTTGCTCCTTAAATTGTCAAGGTATGAACGTTCAGAAAGTAAACGAACAACAGATAACTGTGAAATTTCCTTTCGCATATGTTGAAAGTTTTATTATAAAAAAATTTTAATTGGTTTTAGCGTGGTGAAAAGTTTATGTCAAAAAGTTTTATTATAGCAACAGACGTACAAAAAATATGTGGAGCTGTATCTATGAGAACATTATCGTTATCTATACTTTTGCTCTTAAAATTGCTGGGCTATTTAGCGAAAGTTTATTATCGTTCCCACAAAATCTGACATGAAGCCGTATTATGAAAAGCATCATTCCGACACGTCAGTATTCCGATTGAGGACAAAAATCAGAAATTTATTACTCTTCCTGTAAATCATAATACGGAGAGACAATAGTTGATCTATACAAAGAAACGTAAATTAGTTACAAACTACGGCGAGAACACATATTATTCAACATGTAAACGACACTATAGATATTCACGTGTAGGTTCTGACATGTTCGACATTGGCGATGATGTGGCGCAGACGAATCACGAGATTCTGCAGGACCCGCTGAAGTGGCGGAACATAGATGCCGACGATGATCTCTTGAATAGCTGTTTTCAGCTCAGCAATGGTTTCGCGGTTATTGCTGTAGGCACTGTCTATAATATAGCACCACATAAAGGAATTGCATGTGTTCATATCCGGAGAATATGGGGGCCAATCGAGGACCACACCAGTGACCTCTGGGTGCCTCAGAGCCAGAATGCTCCTGCCGGACATCGAACACTCTCCTGCTTCGATGGGCTAGAGCTCTGTCTCTAATGAACCACAGCTTGTCGAAATCAGAATCTCTTTGGATAATGAGGATGAGATAATCTTCCAAAACCTTCACGTACCGTTCGGTAGTCACCGTGCCATCAAGGAATATCGCACTGATGATTCCGTGACTGGACATTGTAAAAAACAGTTATCCGTTGAGGGTCAAGAGACTTCTCGATTGCGAAATGCGGATTCTCAGTCAACCAAATGCGCCAATTTTCCTTATTGATGAACCCATCAGAATAAAAGTGGGCTTCGTCGCTAAACCAAACCATATTCACATAAATTTTCCCATCATACTCCGCGCCCAACCGCGCAGTTTGAACTTCCTAACGCAAACCGTTCAGAAGTTATGACGATTTTACTGTAGTTCATATAGTTGAATAATTGCCACCCTGTAAATCAGTTCTCCTGCATCCAGAAACTTGCTAAAATAATTAAAAGGAGATAGTGCGATCCACGCAGATTGCAATGCATGGTCGCAATTACAGATGCAACTACTGCCCTATCCTTTTTTTAACAAGCCTTAACAGATGTAAAAAATGAAAGGAACCACTAAAAACTTTTAATTTACTATATTCTGAAAATTGACGATTCACATACTGACTTTAATCAGATCTTTCTTTTCCTTCGAGAGTACGATTAATAAAAACTTTAATTATTCCGCAACTTGTTTAATCAATAATCACGTATCTGGTCACAACGAAGATACGAACGGTACTTTCAATGTACGCATACACAAATCTTAGAAAATCGCTCCAGTGCGCAAGCAAGCAACAACTCCGCGCCGCAAAAAGACAAAGTACCAAAAATCCTCGATTAATACGAAAACCTCCTTTGACGCTATTAGCACGGTCAGAGCAGGTTGCGACTTCTTCACGCCAGGCTGCGTCCGACTACTCTCAGCAACTGTTCGCTCGCTACCACTAACGATAATAATATCTCAGACTCATAGTTTGTACATACACGCAACAGCAGAATCAATAGGCAACTTTCCATGTAATACTGTGAAGCGGACGCCACAGTTACGCTTTCATCATATTATTACATGTCCACTGCGATAAGTTAGGACAGGACATGAATACATTGCCGAAAAACTTAGAAAAGATTCATCTAAAATTGGCTTTTTATTTACTGGAAGTATTGCAATCAAAAATTTTCTTCACAACACTACATAATATATGAAAGTGGAGTGAATAATAAAATAGGTAACGCATCAGAAAGTGGGAAGATATGAAATGTAATCTGCTAAAGTAATCCCGCGAACTAGAAAAAAAATTCAGAGACCCAAGAGAAAGTTTTCATTGTGACGACGCAGAATGATTTTCGCAATGTCCCTAGCGATGAAAAGGTTTGTTGTGTTAAAATGCAATCAGATTAAAACTATAAAACGTGGAAAGTACAAGGCCCATTAAATGTGTTGTTTAACGCTGCCAGGATATTATACAAACCAAATTCACGTTTCAAATTAATACAGATTTATCAAAGATTTTGAGTGTTTTCCTCCTATCTGTTGAGTAATTATTATATTAAGCAATTAAGCCTTATAGTTTGAGTATGATCTTTATTTGTTGGTACACACACATTTTCTATTTAAGGCGCCAATAGCTGACCATCCATCTCACTAACTGTTTTTTGTGTGCCTTTCCTATATAGCACCACATTTATCAAGATAACAATACCTGCATCTCTGGTTTTCCCTAGGGCGCATGTTTCATTCCTACACAATGCTGTAATCTGTGTGCAGAGTTTCAGAAAATCTTCGACAATGCCAATAAATGTATTTCGGTGAGATTTTTTGAATGTGCAGTTGAATGAACTACGCTGAGAGACACGCCCGCTTTCTATATTATCTTCAGGATTGAGCAGATTCCATATTAGATTACTCTCTTCTAATGTGTCGTGTTTCTTGATTTTGGTGTTACGAAATAAATATTATCGAATTATATTGCAGATCTAAGGAAGACTGATTTTAGTTAGACGTCAAGAAGTGACGCCCTGGTCGTCAAATGTCTTGTCATGCTTTCACGTTTAGAGTTCTGGATGATAATATAAGCTCACCCAGATGCTTGACGACCATTGGAGGTGTGGCTCACCACTGATAATTTAAAAACGAAAGATTGCTAGTTCACATTTGTTGAAAAAGATGTCACATTAAGGAAACGTTAGACTAAATGCGTAACTCTCATTTTAGGCTATTAAGTAGGTTCATTGGAATTACACTTGTATACTTTTTTCGAGATGATCTTTACCCACTTTTGCTGACCGCCAGTAAACCCAACACAGATATTTCATTGCTGTCCATTTCCCGGAATTTAAATCCTGCGTGACAAAATGTGCATTAGGGCTACAGGTGTTGGAGATCACTGAGGCTGCAAATTTTGACCCGTGACCTATAGGGTCGTTTTTTGATCACTCACCAAACATGTCGCAAATGCGGCAGATGACTGCATGTTGAAATGCCACCACGGATGAGAAAATGGCTTTCCAGCAGACTAGAAGCAAGTGAATAATAAATAGTCTGTTCAGTTTTCAAGGTCGTTTTAGGGAAGTGGGACTATTCTATCTGATGTTCAGTGCTTACGGATCGCCCGCCGCTGTGTCCGAGCTGTTCTAGGCGCTTCAGTCCGGAACTGCGCTGCTGCTACGGTCGCAGGTTCGAATCCTGCCTCAGGCATGTATGTGTGTGATGTCCTTAGGTTAGTTAGGTTTAAGTTGTCCTAAGTCTAGGGGACCTCAGATGTTAAGTCCCATAGTGCTTAGAGCCATTTGAACCATTTGCTTACGGATCTACTGTTCAAATGGCTCTGAGCACTATGGGACTTAACTTCTGAGGTCATCAGTCCCCAAGAACTTAGAAATACTTAAACCTAACTAACCTAAGGACAATACACACATCCAGGCCCGAGGCAGGATTCGAACCTGCGACCGTAGCAGCAGCGCGTTTCCAGACTGTCTCGCCTAGAACCGCTCGGCCACTCCGGCCGGCGGATATACTGTCTGCGCCTGTGTATCCACATACTCACCACTGTGTGTGTGTGTGTGTGTAGCACATAAAGTGCAAATTAATCGTGATCACATATATCGTCATGAGGGCTCCTAAACCAAATTATTTCTCATTTGAATGCGAACAGGCCTTTAGGGTCTAAAATGTAATTTTTAATCTAAGACGACGCTGTGACAAATTAATCGTTTAGGATAGCAGTCGAACGCTAGCATTCTCTACGTTTAATTGCAGCTGTGATAAACTACTTGAAGCATTTGATTCACTGAACGGCTGTGCTCATCAATCTAATAGCCTCAAACACTTAAAATAAAAGTAATCTCATAAATAGATCGAGCCTCTGGGAAAAGTATCACGATAAACTCCAGAAAATTAAAAGGCAATCTACTTCAATGGCGGCAATAAAGTCAGAAGCTTAGTTGTGATATTAATGGGCTGTCTCAGCTCCAGGCAAACTTAAAGGGGACACTCCAGATACAAGTCACTGGGGATGACAAACAACGTGACCGGAGTAAAACAATAGAAGTCTCACAACTAAACCATTCACTAGTTACATTGCACCCGAAAAGTACTAAATTTATTTGTTAAACAACAGTTTTATGAAATATCTATTTAGTAGTGTTTGTACAGGTAAAATGGCGAAATGACTGTGTATAGGATCTGATTACCGTTCGATACTCAACACGAATAGCAAGCATGTGAATATAAAAACGTAACAGACGCAAAATAATACTTCTGCAAATTTCAAATATTTCCCAGTAGTTGTCAATACGTTCACTTATACAAGGTGCCCCAGTAAGAATACGTAGTGTTCTGGGAAGAGTTTGACTGCTCAACGGTCATATTAACGATTGAGCGGTCAATTAATAACTAATGTAAGGCTGCATGCTATGTACACATAATAACTTTTGTTAATATAGGTGACTGATGAGTATTAACAACAGTTATTTCCATTAAACTGATTGACGACATTAGCGATGTAGTTAGCAGAAACTGTTAATTGCATTCTGCTTAATTTTCGCATGTTTAACGATCTTACATAGCATTGTGCATCTCCCTTATCTCAGAGTGTGTGAGTATGGTTCAAATGGCTCTGAGCACTATGGGACTTAACATCTGAGGTCATCAGTCCCCTAGAACATAGAACTACTTAAACCTAACTAACCTAAGGACGTCACACACGTCCCTGCCCGAGGCAGGATTCGAACCTGCGACCATAGCAGGCGCGCGGTTCCGGACTGAAGCGCCTAGAACCGCTCGGCCACAGTTGCCGGCTGTGTGAGTATGCAT
Organism: Schistocerca serialis cubense; assembly: GCF_023864345.2. Taxonomy (NCBI): domain Eukaryota; kingdom Metazoa; phylum Arthropoda; class Insecta; order Orthoptera; family Acrididae; genus Schistocerca; species Schistocerca serialis. The sequence goes on from NC_064645.1 coordinate 429,794,957, forward strand.
TATTTTGTTGTTACATTGAATTGCGATAAATTATGCTTGACTTGCGATTCACTCAATGTCCCGCAAAGGACAGGAAACAGTCTGATCTTCGACAGTAGGACATTTCACATACTGTGTTGTGAGGAACTGCCATGGTTTCACAAAGTTTCCTGTTTTTGATACATCTGAACAAGAAGGTTTAAAGGATGCAATTATGATAGCCCTTAATTCTCCTTCTACATCCACATCTACGTGATTACTGTGCTATTCATAATTAAGTGCCTGGCAGAGGGTTCAATGAAACACATTGAAGCTGTCTCTCTGCCGTTCCACTCTCGAACGGCGCACGGGAAAAACGAGCACTTAAATTTTTTTGTGCGAGCCCTGATTTCTCTTATTTTATCGTGATGATCATTTCTCCCTATGTAGGTGGGTGCCAACAGAAAGTTTTCGCAATCGGAGGAGAAAACTGGTATTCAAATTTCATGACATGTTGTATGAGATTCTCGCCGTACCTTATAATTCGCATTCTGACTATTCAATCCAACGTGAAACTTTTGGGTTTGTCATCGTTCTGCAAAGCTGATTAAGGTGGTGGCTTTCGTAATACATAGCCGATTACCTTCCATATTCATGTCACATACGAAACTGGGCTGTACGCCCAATATCCTCGGTGTCATTAAGATATGATAATCACCGATTTCCCTTCACACCGTATCCGGCATTCGCTTATGTCAGTGTCGTAATTATGGAAGTTTTTCCTGTTTCTAACGTTGCCTCAGTTTCTTCAACCCAACGTAGTATTTTTTGACCATCAAGACCCTCTCAACGTTCCATCTTTTCTTAAGTCACTAAATAATTTACGTATTCTACTGGTTCCCGTCATTTCCGTTCATGTTTTGAGGTGATCCATTGATTGAATTAAATATTTCGATCTAACAATTTTTTTCATATGAAACATGTTGATTGTCCAGTGCTTTGTTCCATAAAACTGGCCGCTAATTCATAAAGTTATCTGTTGTCTTATGACAAAAACTCTGAAAAAGTATTCAAATGCAAAGAAAAATGGGACGAATGAACTGAATTGCAGGTTGTGGATATGTGTCTGGAATTGGTGCCGTACGTGAAAGATGTCGCGGTCCCAACGCTCACTTAGCCCCACTACGCAACACAGCTCGTTTGAACGGCGCGGTAGCTGTCCAGTGCTGTGGGACCACCCGGCAATAAATGAGTAAAGACGTAAATAAATGAAATACGCTGCGACGTTTCTTTTTCACGGAACCAGAAGGTTGTCGGATTGATGTGAAAATTGCCACAAAGCTTTCCACTCAACGGCCGTGCACGTGAAGCCGTGGCGAACTGAGATATTTGTTTTCATGGAAAATACCTCAATTCGCCACGGCTTCACGTACACGATCTATTGGTTATGAACTGTAAATTAAAACTGAAGAAACTGCAAAAAGGTGGGAATTTAAGGAGATGGGACCTGGATAAACTGACTAAACCACAGGTTGTACACAGTTTCAGGCAGAGCATAAGGGAACAATCGTCCGGATTGGGGGAAAGAAATACAGTAGAAGAAGGATGGGTAGCTGTGAGGGATGAGGTAGTGAAGGCAGCAGGGGATCAAGTGGGTAAAAAGACGAGGGCTAGTAGAAATCCTTGAGTAACAGAAGAAATATTGAATTTAATTGATGAAAGGAGAAAATATAAAAATGCAGTAAATGAAGCAGGCAAAATGGAATACAAACATCTCAAAAATGAGATCGACAGGAAACGCAAAATGGCTAAGCAGGGATGGTTAGAGGACAAATGTAAGGATGTAGAGGCTTGTCTCACCAGGGGTAAGATAGATACTGCCTACAGGAAAATTGAAGAGACCTTTGGAGAAAGGAGAACGACTTGTATGGATATCAAGAGCTCAGATGGAAACACAGTTCTAAGCAAAGAAGGGAAAGCAGAAAGGTGGAAGGAGTATATAGAGGGTCTATACAAGGGCGACGTACTTGAGGACAATATTATGGAAATGGAAGAGGATTTAGATGAAGATGAAATGGGAGATACGATACTGCGTGAAGAGACTGACAGAGCACAGAAATACCTGGGTTGAAAGAAGGCCCCCGGAGTAGACAACATTCCATTAGAACTACTGACGGCCTTGTGAGAGCCAGTCCTGACAAAACTCTACCATCTGGTAAGCAAGATGTATGAGACAGGCGAAATACACCCAGACTTCAAGAATAATATAATAATTCGCATCCCAAAGAAAGCAGGTGTTGACAGATGTGAAAATTACCGAACTATCAGTTTAATAAGTCACAGCTGTAAAATACTAACGCGAATTCTTTACAGACGAATGGAAAAACTGGTAGAAGCCAACCTCGGGGTAGATCAGTTTGGATTCTGTAGAAATACTGGAACACGTGATGCAATACTGACCCTACGACTTATCTTAGAAAATAGATTAAGCAAGGCAAACCTATGTTTCTATCATTTGTAGACTTAGAGAAAGCTTTTGACAACGTTGACTGCAATACTCTCCGTAAATTCTAAAGGTGGTATGGGTAAAATACAGGGAGTGGAAGGCAATTTATAATTTGTACAGAAACTAGATGGCAGTTATAAGAGTCGGGGGGAATGAAAGGGAAGCAGTGGTTGGGAAGGGAGTGAGATAAGGTTGTAGCCACTCGCCGATGTTATTCAATCTGTATATTGAGCAAGCAGTAAAGGAAACGAAAGAAAAATTCGGAGTAGGTATTAAAATCCATGGAGAAGAAATAAAAACCTTAAGGTTCGCCGATGACATTGTAATTCTGTCAGAGACAGCAAAGGACCTGGAAGAGTAGCTGAATGGAATGGACAGTGTCTTGAAAGGAGGATATAAGATGAACATCAACAAAAGCAAAACGAGGATAATGGAATGTAATCGAATTAAGTCGGGTGATACTGAGGGAATTAGATTAGGAAATGAGACACTTAAAGTAGTAAAGGAGTTTTGCTATTTGGGGAGCAAAATAACTGATGATGGTCGAAGTAGAGGAGATATAAAACGTAGACTGGCAATGGCAAGGTAAGCGTTTCTGAAGCAGAGAAATTTGTTAACATCGAGAATAGATTTAAGTGTCAGGAAGTCGTTTCTGAACGTATTTGTGTGGTGTGTAGTCATGTATGGAAGTGAAACATGGACGATAAATAGTTTGGACAAGAAGAGAATAGAAGCTTTTGAAATGTGATGCTACAGAAGAATGCTGAAGATTAGATGGGTAGATCACATAACTAATGAGGCCGTATGGAATAGGATTAGGGAGAAGAGAAGTTTGTGGCACGACTAGAAGAAGGGATCGGTTGGTAGGACATCAAGAGATCACCAATTTAGTATTGGAGGGCAGCGTGGAGGCAAAAGTCTTAGAGGGAGACCAATAAATGAATACACTAAGCAGGTTCAGAAGGATGTAGGTTGTAGTAGGTACTGGGAGATGAAGAAGCTTGCACAGAATAGAGTAGCATGGAGAGTTGCATCAAACCAGTCTCTGGACTGAAGACCACAACTACAACAACATGCGCACTTACGCTGTGTTGATAACAGGCCGATGTGTTGTAAGTAGCCCATGGAGGCTAGCAATACACTGGAAGTAGGAAGATCTCGGTGCCACGGAGGAAAACAAAGTAATCACACGAATAGCAGAAGGAGGAAATCATATTTAGGAAGACAACGGATGGCTGAGAAACGCAATACATAGCTCTAAAAATCCGTAGTTTATTGCGTAGGTATAAAATGAAAAATGAAAGATAATCTGCTTTACATCAGTACCTCATGGTTACAAAATTACCAAAGGAGTAGTATTTGAGTATTATGCAGCTGCTAAATTAACGTGATGTTCGTCCTGGAAGCTATCGGCGACAATTCAGATAATCGAAATGCGATGTCTGAATTCAATATGATTATTTAAAGTTGAGCTTGGGCTCGATTTAACGTCTTCGCGATATGTATCTCTTCTAACTCATTTCCCCTTGTTTCTTTAAATGTAATACTGTAATTCTTTTCAGTGTTGAAAATAGAGTGACCCGTTTCCTTTACATGAGGTGAAATAGTGGTTTGGACCTGGTGAGTAAGTATAAACATGGTGGGTTCTTCTTATTGTTTTCTTTTTAGAGCCATGATTATGGTTCTGTATATCCACCATTTCAAAAATTTCGCACAGTCATTGCTATTCTTGAAACCTAAAGTGCTTGTATAGCGCCGTGAAAACGGCAGTGGAGAGTAAAGCATCTTCCTACAGCTGTGCGGCTTTTGGGAACACATCATTCTCGACTTCCTATTGTTATCATTTTTGTCATAAATTGAAATGTTACTTAGTGTTTAGTGTTGTTATTGTTATTCACAACACCTACTCGTGCTTCAACTTCACTTCCCCTTCCAATAGTTATACTGAAAGCCAACCTAATGCTCGTTTGCATGAAGTAAGTCTCAGTTAATGTAAGAACTGATTAAAAGTTAAATCAACTACGCTTGCACTAAATTACTGAGATGTTGCCCTCTGTCTAGTGTAACCTGCAAAGCAACAGTCTCGTATGAACTTCAAATGAAGTGTTTAACATTTATTTCACGAATCAAATAATAGGAAGATCAGATTAGGAACACTACAGAACACTATAGGCCTGCTTGATACCGTATGCGTAACGATGCAATAACTAGTGTATCACTGTTTCTGAACAGCTGGGAAAGCCCTCGGTTTGGTGCAAGGATGGATTCATCTCGTCTACATGCAGAGGAACATTAATCCCCCAACACACTGCAAAGGCACATTTGCAGGATGAGTGTCTATAGATTGCAAAAACGTAGATACAAGTTCAGAATATAAATAAAGAATTACTTAAGGTATTAATTAGTATAAGCGGTTGTATCGATTGTGGCGTGCCACCGCTGAAACATTAGAATAATTACGCAGTTCAGTTGTCTTGCCGAGAAGCGCCCAGGAATGACGCATATCTGCCATCGCAGCAGATAATTATTTGCCCCACCGCCATTATTCTATTTTATTGAGACGCAATCTCACAAGGCGTACTCGTGGTTACACGCAGCAACAGAATTAATGTAGTGTCTATGTAATTTAATTTAGTATAATATTTTGTAAATACAATGTTATTGTTTAATCATGTGTTTCATTTATGTTGCAAGCTATTGTTCCACTTAAAAGGCGTCTTGGCAATACTAATGTTTCCGTGTTACAAACGGGAATTATTCAATCCTCGAAGTCCGATAAAGAAATATTTTCAGAAAAATCACTCAAGGTCAAACTTACAATGAACGAAACTTACGCAAAAATCCATTGTCAAGCGCCCAAAGTTTGTATAAACTGATCACATACTATTACTATTATCTATTATTATTTCTCTCTTGGCTGATATTCACAAACCAGACCGGAAAATCCAAGATATATTAAAACACGCATAGAAAGAAAAGAACATAAATTTGTACACCAGGTGGGAGCACGACGGGCCAGAGAAACGCTAGCTTAACTGATCAGTCACGTGTCCGTAGCCTGCGTAGGAACTCTACACATCGGATATACAAAACATACAGAAATATACAGGATGAAACCAAATTCTCATTCGATCCGAAATTCAGTTTAAACACCACATTTGAATTAACAGTAACGTTGAATGGAAGGCTCTCCACGTGGCGGAAAGGCACGTGGTCAAGTTTAGTTTACCAACACAAAGAAATGTCTAACACATGAACTGAATTTGAAATTAAAACACCAGAAAGAAATTCTAACGTGTGTAACGTTCCCTGGCCGCACACACACTATTAATAAACTAAAATTTAATTGTACTGTATATGCCGCTATGAAGCAATTTGTATATACTGTAATTATTTAACAAAAAATATTATTTAATTTTGTGTAAAGGACATTCGTTATTATTGTAATATTTTCTGTAGTAATATTCTCGATGTATTTATGATTGTAATATTTCTATACTCATAATGTAATTACGAAATGTGTCAATATCTGCGATAAGAAAAATGTAAAATACAGCCGCAGATTGCAAAGAGACATTAACGATTGATAGTCGTATAAATAGGAATACATAGTGTGCATTCTTTGTCTTCTTCCTCGAGAGCTGAGAGAGAGAGGAACCTGTGACGTAGCATTTTATGAATGGGTAGACTTCATTTGTCTGTATCTAGAGTTAGCCGCCATTAGAGGAGAAATTACGAACTAACGTAAGTTGAATTATTGTTGTGGTCTAAATAAATTATAATTTATCAAAAGTGTGTATTACTAATGTAAATTAGCTTGCCCATGTCATCTATAATATTGCTTTAAAGAATTTTTAGCATTTTTAGGAGTAATCGTTGGTGTTGCTGGGCTGTGCCGCGACCGAACGATTTGCAGCGGCGACACATTTAAAAAATTGTTCCGCTAAGAAAAATTAACCAAACCCGTAAATCGGGAGCAGATAAAAATTAGCAGTGAATTAAGAAAATGTTTCTCTTTTACAGCGATCCAGAGACTGACGGAATTTATTACTAGTTTCACATTTGTGCATTCATAGGCGGATAGTTAACGTTGAAATTTAACAATTTGTTGGTTCTTTCAAATAACTTAAATGTATAGTGAAGTGTGTTTTATCAATGATAATTAAACGTCGGCTTGGCAATATTTAACCATTTTCTGCTAATAGAGACAGTCTTGTGTTCCATAGCTAACGCCGGGAAAGAATTCAGTAAATATGAAAAAAAACACTGCATTTAGAAAATGTGTGCCAAGGCCGAATTATGTAAAAGATATAATTCTCAACTAAATATTCTTAATCAGTTAATATGAATTTATCAGCATGAGAGGGTTGACTAAGTTCACGTAATTTTAAATGTACTTAATTCTGTCTAAATGAATTTTTACTACCACACGTAAATAAGAGGTTCTACAACAATGTTCGTACTGACTGAAAGAAAAATAACTAATAACAACAAAAAAAAAACAATAAAAAAAGGTAAATATTTTTTTTTTATTTCATTAAATTGGCGCCCAACGTGGGGCTCGAATATGCAGTGGCCACAAAATACCCATGAGATAACTAGGGAATTATTGTAGTCGAACTTTGTTGGAGAACAATTAATAATTTTTTCATGTATTGTATGTATTGCTTAACCAATATTGTGTGGTAATACCTGTATATGATTTTTTGCATGAGAACACTATATACCCAGAGGCAAGCTGAAGAAGAGAGCTCATTATATCAAAAAATTAAGTACCTACCACAATACCAGAGGGCAGCTGCACCCAAGATAGATCACCAAAAGGTAAAGCTACAGTATAGTTGTGCTGTGGGTAGTAAAGTAGCCTCAGTGCAGTGTTCTCGGTTCATTAGTGGTGTGCTTGTTGTTAGTGTTCTTTTTTTTTAAATAACAGGTCATTTGAGTAGTTAGTCATCGTAGTATACAATAAGTGTGTTTCAACAAATGACCATTTCTTGTGTGATTATGTCAGTGAAACCTGAGTGTTAAGATACTTAGTTCAGATTTTGTTTCTTTTGTTGACTATGGTTAGATTGCGTAGTCTGAAAGATATAAACATGGATAATGAACAACAGTTAGCAAGCAGTGATACCGAGTTAGAAAGTGAGGCACAAAGTAATGTTAGTGGCGTAGTTCAGGAAGTACAATGTGAGAATCTGGGGGCAGAACGACCAGAAATGTTGCCACTGCCAGCTAGTGATTCAGTTGATAGTAGAAATACTGTACCACCCACAAGCACTAGACACGGACCAGAGAGTGGTGCGGTGTCAGAAGTGCAATCATTAAGAGCTATGTTCGAGCGCATGCTCAATTTCCAAGCTGAATTTGCATGTATGCAAGCAGAACGCGATAGAGAACGTGATGCTAAACAAGCAGAGCGTGATCGACGCCAGCATGAGAGAGACTTGCAGTTAATGCAATCTTTGGAAGCTATGCAAAGTGAGATTGTTAGTTTGAGACAAAACTATGAAACCGTATCAAAAGCGGTGCAAGAACTGAGCGAAGGAGTAGATAATATCCAAGTGGCTGACGCCAGTATCGTGGGTGAAATCAGTGTACTGGCTAACAGGATGGAACAATTAGAAATTGACACAAGTCAAGTAATTGGGCAGAGGGTGTCCGAGCAGGTGCACAGGATTGAAGACCAATTTGTAAAAAAAATGGACGAGAGGGTGCACGCCGCGATTGAGGCCAGGGACGTGGGCTCCAATGCGGGGGTGCAGAACCTGAGAAGCGCGGTGCACACTGACATTCCGCTGTGACAGCGGGGTGCCGGACGTCGTCTTACGGAGCTGGAGGGCAGCTTGCTGCGCGGCGACGCACAGGCGTGTGTCACGCCAGCCAGGTCCAACAATGATAGGCCTATAAGTACAGCAGTGAAAAATTGCGACTGCGAGACAGAACAGGCAACCAATGTTACCGAAACAAACAAATGTCACTCCAAAATAGTGATTGAAGAAAGCCTGATTAAAAACTGACAGTTTCAGATATTTACAACGGAGAAGAAATCTGTTCACCCTGTAGTATTTATCAAGGGATTTAGAAATATTTTGCATAGCGTTTGGAGTCATACACAGAAAATACAGTTCGTTATGTCTTACATACAAGGAGATGCTGCATTATGGACAACCGAAGCAGCTGACAGTTGCGACACATATGAGCAATTTGAAAAGGCATTCTTCGCCAAATATTGGTCAACATGAATTCAGGAGAGATTACGGAAAGAGGTATATAATCCAGAGCCATATTCTCCACGATTAGGCAATTTGCGAAAATATTTTGAGAAATACGTTAATAAGACCCGTTACTGGGATGAGCAGATTTCATCCCGGGATTTGATCAGACTTTTGAAATCACACTTGCCGATACACGTAAAGGAAAAACTTATACACGTACCGGAGAACGACATGCAACATTTCTTGTCTGTTCTGGACTCAATTGACCTGATTCAGGAGGAAGTAACGGAAACGGTTACAGAAATGGTCGAAATAACACGCCTCCACCAAATATTGGAAACGGCGGAGGTAACAATAGGAGACAAGATTATGTACAAAACGGGAATAGAGGTAGAGACCGGAACGGCAATAGTCCGCCGGTGAATAATGACCGGAAAAGGAGGTCAGAGGACCGATATGAAAAAGGCCCACCAAGCAATAGTAGATGGAAAAATGCGAGGGGGCCGTGGAACACTAATACCTATAATGATGCAAACCGAACTTGGCCACAGAACCAGAGGCCAAGTCCGGACCGGCAAAACAGTGAAGGATATGACCATAACCGACCGCCACCACAAAATGCGCCAATTGCGCAATCGTGGCGGCCGACGCAACACAACTAACACATAGTGGAGGTCAGCGACACAGAGTAGCCACACCCATCCACCTGTAATAATCCAACAAACTAGATTCAGCCGAGATATGCTCTCCATCGTCGGCTGAGGTTTGGAGTGAGAGCAGCCCGACACGGAACAAAACATCGAGAATCTGTATCCTCAGGTATAATGACGGGGTACAGATGGGACATGAATTAATAACTGAACCACCCACGTGCATAAAGGAGCACAAAGACAAAGTACAAGCGATAATAGAGATCAAAATTAACAATATTGATGTGCAAGCAATCGTAGATACAGGTGCTACGGTCAGTGTCATGAGTATGGACTTATTCAGAGTACTGGGGAAAGAAAAGCGTATGCTGACTATTCCTGTGAACAATTGAAAAGTCACTGTAGCCATCAGTGCACAGCGACAAATAATTAAACTCCAAGTGCGGGTAGAGATGTATATAGGGGTAGAAGCCATAGCGTGCTCATTCCTGGTAGTAAAGGGTTTAAAGGTAGCCTGCATTTTGGGGGTAGATTTTTTGAGAGAAAGGGACGCAGTAATCGACCTTTCTTGGGGAAAATTAAGTTTGATGAACGCGGGTAGGAGGATAGAGTTGTTCATGCTCAGATCTGAAGAGGTACCTGTGCCTAATTGTAACGCTATTAACATAAAATGTAGGAATCAGTGGATACTACATTTAGACAATCATTCTCTAGGAAAAAATCTCTATTATCCAGACGTACAAAGTGATCAATTAAAAGCAAATGTGGACGCACTTGTGAACAGAGTATCACAGTCTGAAAATCTGAACTCATTGCAACAGCAGGATTTGGTACAGTTATTATCTAACTATGCAGATGTATTTTCAGAACGACCAGGAATTGTTGAGGGATATCAATAAAATATCGAGGTGAAGCCTCACAAAACCTACGGGGACTGTATCCGCGTAAGGATGTGAAAATATTCCTACAGTAAATGACTAATAGTCCTATGTGTTATGTGTAAAAAGGTACGCCATTCCTTTGAAAATGAATGAACATAAATGATGTGTGATCTGTAGGGATAATGTACTAGTATAGAAGTATTTAGTTATAAGAATACGATTGACTTTCTCTTTTGTTTATGAATATTTGTGTTATGTCTCTTTTTAATTATTGTTAGCTTAAACATGCTCTAAATGTCTGGACAGATAACCTGATTAGTGCAATTATTTATAGTGTTAAATTGTGACAGAGGTCAGTCAGGAGGAACATTTTAGTAGTGATTAGTTTGTGTACTGCATAATATTCTATATGTGTGTCAAACTTGAAATATTTCTTGGTACAATCTTTTCTATTATATGTATATATGTGTAGCTGTCACATTGACAGATTCGAACCCAGAATAATATCAATAATATGAGACCCTGAGAACTCTATTTTCAAACCAGTGTTATCGAAGAGAACAATGCACCCAGTAGTGACCTGAGGGCACCATGGGAGGCAAACTTATTGCAAATTTAAGTAACGCAAAGTTACGCACAAAGAAGCTTCAATTGAAGCATGTGCAGATCCAATCAGTTAAAAGTGCTAGCCTGATACAGTCCAAGTCAATTTTAGCCTACAGAGACTACACTGTAGTTACGTAGGACCTTGCAAGTAAAGTGAGACATAATTTGAAAGGAGTTATTGAACAATATGCCTGAATCCGGCTGGAATGCACAAATAAAATCTACTCGAACGTAAATATAGATGATTTTTGGGCAAACTAATACGAAATTTTAATATTTATTACCATGTACGCAATTATCACACACCTTGGTAAAGAGCGAACAAAGAAGTTACGAATGTGCTGTTACAAAAAATTGCACAACGGACATTGTAACTGAAAAAACTTAAACAAAAGTGTAGTATTGTGTGGCAGAGACAGACAGTGACTGTTAAACCTGCAGCAATACGTCACGAGGTTGTTATGAACAAGCAATAAGAAACTATATCATCGCCGTGTGTGCAAGTGGACAAGGAACTAGAACGACACGAACAGCGAGCCCATAACAGACGGTGGACCAAGTTAGTGTCAAACTATAACTCTTTGTGTGTCAAGGGACGCCAGAAAAGCGCATTGACTACAGAGATACATTTTGTCCTAAGGTGAAAACTTGCGTGTGACTAATGACAAGTCATGACATGCTGAAAAAATATTGTGTGCCCATAAAACGTGTTACTGTGACAACGAAACATTGTGCAAACCAGACTAGTGAAGGCCTACTGAATAATAACTGCCAATAACTGTGTGCGTTCTTTCCCACAGCAGGAAAAATGCCCATAAGGATAATACACTGTTTGTGAACTTGTTGCATGTTTGCTGGAGCACTGCAAGAAGATGTCACACGGGCGAGCTGATATACAACGCGCATCCGGCTACTTCAGCCATGCAACGGCCGCAGCAGCCCGTAGCAGACCAGACAGCCACACGCCTCTCCGCGCCGTAGCTGTCAACACCGGGGGCGGTGACCTACACGGAGCCGACGCGCCGCGCCGAGCGCCGCTCAACGATCACTCCGCACCGCTCACCAACTACAGCATTATTGACATATTCCAAAATATTTACACAAACTCATAACATGTCAATGAACTCGATTTTTGATAAACAGTGAACATTTATTATGTATACCCGTAAATTGACAAGAGAAAATGAACACTAACAAGATTTGTAACACGTAGGTAGTGGGAACATTACGAAAAGTGACGTTGTGCTATATGATTTCAAAAAACTAAGTGATATATCCTAGGACAAGTGACCTTGCAGTATATCGCAAAAATAATAATTACGAGTTGTAAATTACACACAACAAACTTTCGTTGAACTGTATGTGACTGTGATATTATGTGGTGACAAACTGCTAAATAAACTCAAGAGAATGACTGTTAAAGAGACAAGATTAATCATGAACCAACTGGGATGGTTGGGCTCCGGCACAGTTTTGCCCAGGTTTCCTGTCTGCCTTCGCCCAAATGGGGGAGCCATGAACGTATATAATCCTGGGACTAATTAAAAGAGCCATTCCATAAAAAAAATACAGAATTGTAAAGAACGTTACTGGCACCATTGTGTCAAAGTATAGAAACTCTTTGCCAAATGCTGCCAGGGGGCAATGTAACGTTCCCTGGCCGCACACACACTATTAATAAACTAAAATTTAATTGTACTGTATATGCCGCTATGAAGCAATTTGTATATACTGTAATTATTTAACAAAAAATATTATTTAATTTTGTGTAAAGGACATTCGTTATTATTGTAATATTTTCTGTAGTAATATTCTCGATGTATTTATGATTGTAATATTTCTATACTCATAATGTAATTACGAAATGTGTCAATATCTGCGATAAGAAAAATGTAAAATACAGCCGCAGATTGCAAAGAGACATTAACGATTGATAGTCGTATAAATAGGAATACATAGTGTGCATTCTTTGCCTTCTTCCTCGAGAGCTGAGAGAGAGAGGAACCTGTGACGTAGCATTTTATGAATGGGTAGACTTCATTTGTCTGTATCTAGAGTTAGCCGCCATTGGAGGAGAAATTACAAACTAATGTAAGTTGAATTATTGTTGTGGTCTAAATACATTATAATTTATCAAAAGTGTGTATTACTAATGTAAATTAGCTTGCCCATGTCATCTATAATATTTCTTTAAAGAATTTTCAGCATTTTTAGCACTCATCGCTGGTGTTGCTGGGCTGTGCCGCGACCGAACGATTTGCAGCGGCGACACATTTAAAAAATTGTTCCGCTAAGAAAAATTAACCAAACCCCACTGCATTTAGAAAATGTGTGCCAAGGCCGAATTATGTAAAAGATATAACTCTCAACTAAATATTCTTAATCAGTTAATATGAATTTATCAGCATGAGAGGGTTGACTAAGTTCACGTAATTTTAAATGTACTTAATTCTGTCTAAATGAATTTTTATTACCACACGTAAATAAGAGGTTCTACAACAAAGGTCGTACTGACTGAAAGAAAAATAACTAATAACAAAAAAAAAACAATAAAAAAAGAGGTAACGCAATTATACTTCTTGAGATTCACACGAACTGAAACAAGGCATAGGTTGTACAAAGCGGTATTCCACCAATAAGGGTTCGTTGGATAAAGAACCGAGTTAGTTAAATATTAATAAGCATCGTCGCACTCGCTAACTGAAATAAATGCTCCCGTATAATTTACTGTGAGGCAGGAGCGGAAATGGACAGAGACAATACATTCCAGCTACCTGTACCAACTTATACAATAGCTGTAAACAGATCTCTCCTAATCTCTCTTTGGCCCAGCAGAAGCTACTTTGTCTCTACGTATTAGTTGGCTTAACTGCCACTACCACTCAAACAATCACTGCCCAAGATCCGTTTCAAGATGTCTATAAGCTGCACATGTATTTGCTCTGAGAATGCTGTGTCGTGATCCCCACCTCAGAAGTTCTAGTAACATTGTACACAGCCAGCAGCCATCATCTACTCACACGAATCACCTGTTGCAATCGTCCGTTATATGATGAAAGTAAACTTGGATAATAATGAGAATTTAGTAAATACACCCCACAGACATGGAACTACTGGGGCATGAGTTCGGTAGCGTTCAATTAAGGTGTTCATGGTGGAACACTTCAAATTTTCGTCAGTATGTACAAGATAAAATAGCGAGATATATCACATAATTAATGTGATCCAAAATTTAAATATACATTACCTCACAAAAATATGAAACATCTAAAACGGGAGGAGGTTCAAATGGTTCAAATGGCTCTGAGCACTATGGGACTTAACATCTGTGGTCATCAGTCCCCTAGAACTTAGAACTACTTAAACCTAACTAACCTAAGGACATCACACACATCCAAGCCCGAGGCAGGATTCGAACCTGCGACCATAGCAGTCGCGCGGTTCCGGACTGCGCGCCTAGAACCGCTAGACCACCGCGGCCGGCAACGGGAGGAGGAAATGAAACTTTAAGGATACGTGATGTTATTTCCCTTGTTTTAATATCGAGTCAAATTTACAAAGCTTGGAAGTATGAGCCCACTTCTAGCACGAATGCATCCCTGACTCAGTTCGGAAGGGTGTCGTACAGACCTACCCTCTCCTGAGGCAAGCTGGCCTACAACTGCTGTATCTGGGCCCTGATATCCTCAATACTGGTACGGGACATCTGAGGCGGTCCCAAACATGTTATATGTGGAAGAGATCAGAAGATCTTGCTGACCACAGTTGTACCTCAAAATCACAAAAACAGTAAATAGAACACGTGCCATTTGTGGACCAGGACCGTCCTGTCGAAAAATGGCACCAGCATACTACTTTTATGCGAGCGTTAAATAAAATAGTTCAAATGGCTCTATGGAGGTTAACATCTGAGGTCATCAGTTCCCTAGACTTAGAGCTACTTAAACCTAACTAACCTAAGGACATCACACACATCCATGCCCGAAGCGGGATTCGAGCCTGCGACAGTAGCAGCAGCGCGGTTCCGGACTGAAGCGCCTAGAACCGCTCGGGCACAACGGCTGGCTATGCGAGCGTAAACACATGAGTGTGCCGCGAGGGCTAGCCGAGCGGTCTAGGACCCCCTTGTCACGTATCGCGCGGCTCTTCCCCCCCCCCCCCCCCCCTCCCCCAACATCGAAGGTTCGATGAACTCAGCAGAAACTTACAACAAACTAAAAAAAAAAGCACTTGAGTATGTAAGATGTCCATGACCTACCATTGTGTCATCAGATTTCCCTAGGTCACTACCGCCCTTGAAGTCATACCTGATGGCTGCCCACATTACGATGCCAAGAGTAATACCACTGTGCCTCCTCGAACATTGGAAGAATGAGAGGTCTTTCCAGGTCGTCATCATACTTGCAGGCGATGATAATCTGGGCTGTACAGAGCCATGATTCATCGCTTAACACCGTGTAATGCGATTCTTCTGCAGTTGATGGTTCCAAGTCACGGTACGACACCAAACGCAACCGTTCCTGCTGAGTTAATGAACAGTACTTCCCTATTCTAGCTACTACCAATCGTATGTAATGACCCAGAATGTAACATATTTTACTAGGTCTAATTTTAAATAATAGATTAAATAATCCTCTCGTCGCCAGATGTCTTACATTGTGAATAATTAAGTCATCTCCTTCGATCTCTGCTAGTGAATCACCATAAACTCTTGGAACTGGTTCAAATCTAATGCTGTATACAGCATCATACTTTCTGCGTACTGGTTTACTAAAACACGAAGTTGCCAGCGTACTCCATGTTTCTGCCATTACTTTGTCTCGTTGCTCTACTTCATCTCCGTCACTAGCTTCCATCGTCTTTTTCTGCTTTTATAAATACTTTAGACCCATCTCCTTCACCTAGGTATGTCTTATTCTCCTGTCGGAAAAGCTCTCCCAATTTCGCTTGCTGTTTAGAAACAATTTTAAATTTTGTTTCCAGAACAGAGTCGACTTCAACTTCCCTTTTTTAATGCAGCGGGACCAGTTTCCTACGTATGTTACGTCAAGATTGTTTTAAGACTAATCTTTCGTTCAGTTGAATTGAGACTGCAATGTTCAATCACTAGTGAACCACTTACAACCAAATATCACAATTTATACCACTCCTCCCGTGTAGAATATGTTCAACGATACAAGTGTAGTTAGCCATTATGAGTAATACGATATTGTCCATCATTTAATTCATCATATTCGCCTATAATCAGAAAATTATACACATTTTTACTCCATGCTAGTTTACACATTTCGAGGGACGCATTAAAAGTCATGTATGGGTTGTTAACATGACCGCGGATATGAACCTCAAATTACTTTTGTATTGTTTACACAGAATAATTACCTTAACAGCGTCTCCGATTAATTGCATCGCAATTGTGCTACATATTTTTCATAGATAAAAGTCGACCTTTCCTAATGTTGTTTCATGCAGAAGTATGCTTTTCACAAGCAATGTCATCAAAAATAATAATCGAAGGCTGTAACGCTTCATCAGGCGCTATTACATCGTCATTACTTGAAAATGTGAAATAAAAGTTTTAAAACACTTGTGCTAGAAGTTTATACTTATATGGCCAAAGCGAGGTGGAATATACATAGACATTATTAAATTTGAGGCCATTTTCGTGACGGCGAAGATTAATAACAGCATTCGTTTTTCCACAGGTGGAAAGACCCAGTATAATGCATCCAATTGTATCTCTGTGTCTGGAAATACAGCGCCATGTTTGCGATTCTGTGGCTGCAACCCACTCTCGTCAGTAACAGGACTGACTGGGAGTTGACGTGCATGCGTTTTGAATCGCATCTCTAAACACACTGAGGACTCTTCTGCAACTATATATAAAGAGCCTTGCGTAGGTACCTCAGACACGAGGTGGAATTCGGGCAATGAACAACCAGAAGATCTAAAGTTGGATCTCTTCCTCAATTATGTTATTAAAAACTTGCCCTTGGAACCATGTTACTCAAACTGTTAGCTGGGAACATAGCTGATGAAAGGCTAAAAGAACTTCTTTTGTGTCTGCTGGTCATCGATTGAAGATTCCTGTGGCTCTGCGTTGTGCTGACTTGTTGGCGTGTCATTATTATATGGCGTAGGATATTTTCCATTGGCCAACTTTTTGTTTATTGAGTATCCGCGCTACAGACATTATGATTTCAACTATGATGTTGGGCCTTGTATATTTTGCATTATTTTGTTTACCAGGTTTTAATTTCTATGTGCACCTGATGACGTGGCTATAAGTCACGAAACCGAAAATTCGTTAATATAGTTCGTTCAAGATACAACTGTTTGCGGAGTTCTTGCTGAAAAATGTAATCGAGCGAGGTGACTCAGTGGTTAGCACACTAGACTCACCACCCTGTGGACGATGGTTCAAACCCGCGTCCGGCCATCCAGATTTAGGTTTTCCGTGGTTTCCCTAAATCGCTCCAGACAAATGCCGGGATGGTTCCTTTGAAAGGACACGGCCAATTTCCTTCCCCATCCTTGCCACAATTCGAACTTGTGCTCCGTCTGTAATAACCTTTATGTGGACGGGATGTTAAATTCTATTTTCCTTCCTTCCTGTTGTAAAATATACTACCGCAGCTGCAGATGCTCCAACCACGGAGTCATTTGTAAATAGAGGTGATGTTGGAATCAATACATAAGATGTGGCGCACAAGGAACATGAAATAGCTTATGCAATGCAGCCAAGCAGTTAGTCAGACACATCTGGCAGAAAGAGAATGTACGGCAGAGAATGTAACCTAAAGACGCTAAGCTCAGTTAGAAGCTAGCTGCTTTAGCAGTCCTGGTGCACTGAGAGCTCAAGTTACAACAGCCAAAAAGACGAAGAAGAAGAATGCACCGAATGCAATGAACCTCATAACCGAAACAGTCCGAAGGAGTCCAAAGGGTCCCAAGTAAACCAGTAATCAAGTCGCAGCCGCAAAATTAGCTCGTAAAATAGCTTCACAAATTGTTCCCATAGCAAGATCGCTCTTCAGAGAGCGTACAATACCCATTCCCAAGACAGGTGGAGTATTACCTTCATTCCAATGTTTGCCAAATTATCATCATTTGAAGGATTAGTTGGTGGAGCGAGAGGCATTGCTAAGCAGTGAATGTTGCAACAACGGCTCACAAGGAAATGCCTTAATTGCTACGACATAATCATAGAATGGAAGCTACAGCACTTCGTGAAGTGAAGGTCTTGTACTTACGATCATGGATGAAAACTTAACTGTCTCTGTGATGGCTAGAAAAAAATATCCTTAAACTGCCTTCTGACAAGAGCACCCACTAATACTGACTTAGAACATTATGCTAACAAACTGAAAATCCCAAACCTTTCGAGGCGCGTTTATGTGATATCTTTTACCCAAACCCCGTAGAAAACATGACAGGGCGATTGTTAACCTACGGACGAAGTGAGTCAAGTTCACATTGGGTGTCTTACAAGAAGAAGGGTAATGATGAATGCTACTTTAATAGCTTCAGCGGTCAACCACCTCCAGAAAAAGAAAGTTATTTCAAAAACTATGCAATAAAGTGTCACTAGAATTTGTTTCAATTGGCTAAAAGTCAAAGGTGTGGTTATCTTTCTTTAATGTTTATGCGCTCTCTTAGCACATACTGTCGGTATTATAATATTACTGGTATTTAAAAAAATAATGTTATAGCTTTTGCTGCGGCAAAGCTTCTGAAATGGTAAAATGGTGCATAGAAAATTTTTACTTGTGGATAATGAAATTACATATTCCGCCAACCAGCATCAGATTCCCATCGGACCGACGAGAACGTTGACCCATGGCATTGTTTAGAGGCCAGTGTTCGATCTCGAAATTACGCAGTTTGCGTAATTACATTTCCCGCATACTGATAGAAACGACCGGTAAAAGAGATCTCAGGGACGCTGGAATAAAAGTTTGATAAAGTAATAGCCGACCGAACACTAGTAGCGTTCGGCTGTGACCACCAAACAATTCGTCGGCAACTCTCCTTCGCTGCAACATGATAAAGTTCTAAAATGCAGCATAATAGTTTGATATGTGGAATTAATGAAAAAGAAAAGTAGATTGTTCTTTAAACACAGCTATTGTAATTAAATTAGCGTAACTATTTAATCAAAAGTTAAAGATACGAGAGCGACTCTTACATGTTGTCGAACAGCCGTTGAAAACAAATGAGAGAGAGCGAGAGCTCACAGCTCCTGCTTTTACATAATCCAAAAACAAATTACGGCGACTGCCTTCAACTTGCTTTACAGTTTCGATAGATAAACTTTTCTCTGGATCATTCTTTAGTGGAACAGCAAAAAAATAATAATAACAATAATTTCCTTACATTACATCGTGACCTTTTCTCCTCACTTTAGAGATTTACTTACACAGAAAAAATTATTCTTAATGTATTTTAGCGTCAATTAAACGATGGGGGTATATTCTATTTCTTATTTAAAAAAGGAACATTTCAGTGCCCCTTGAACACTTGTTTCTTATTTTGTCCATCGAAATACAAAACAAGGCTTCAACTGTCGTAAGATTAGTATGCATTGTGTTACAGAGGAGTAAATAAATATCATATTACAACAGAATCATTAACAAAACACATTGTCCATTTGGCAGTTCTTGTAGAGAAAATGTTTGGTTCTTACACTTTACTGTCTTTGTGTACCGGTTCTTTAAAGTTTGTTCAAATACATTTGTCCATTACAAAACGTTCATAAACTTTTAGTAAATATACAGAAATACAGTACTAAAGACATAAGTTCTTTCTGAGTTTGGTATCTTTTTCCTTTTTTTACTGATGTGTTCTTTAATAAGACTCTTGATGCACTTGTCTGTAACTACGAAACACGCGCGGCGCGTCTGATTGACACATCACAACACTGCCTCGATTTGGCGCGCTCTGTTGAGGAGCTGGGACCGTCGCCTCGTGCGGTGACCTCTGGCGGCGACTCCAGGTAACACACTGCCCAGCTAGATGCCCATCGTAGGTGGAAAGCGTGCGGCTGGCCACACCCCCACACCTGCTTGCTGCATACACGAGACGACCGGCTGCGGCTGTTGATACATGCAAATCAAACCAAAGCGTATCAGCTCTACAAATTTAGAACTGTATCGCAGAGGTGCCCTCGAGAAAAATTCGATTGGTACAATGGATTTCACTTTAATTATTTTCTTGCGTGTGTATTGTTCTTGCGATCCAGTTCTACCTTTAGCGAACTTTATTTCTCGCTAGTTTGTAGTTGGAACCACTGTTTACAGATTATGGCGAATTTTCAAACTAAGTCAGTCGTGTTCTTGACCGCTGAGATCGTCAACGAGCAGTACTCGTTTATGCTTTTTAGTGTTCACCACAAGCATTTCGAGAACGTCTCTGCAGGGTCACTGCTTATAATTGTTACATAAAAAAGGTTTCACTCAGTGTATAACTGCAAAGTGTGCATGCGGCGACAGTCACCCTTCACATGTTGTTTGTTTAATGACGAGGCGGTTTGTTACATGTCCATTACCTTCGACAGTGCAATAATACCTTTTATAGTTTCACTAAGTCACTTTTGTGTGCGGATACATGCGTCAACGTGTGTGTACACATCGAGGACAAGTCACATGCACCCGACTTCTCACTGCGTTGGCTGGCGTGCAGATCACAACGGTGAGTTTGACTTGAACTGTTCACATCGTGCAGCACTTATTTACTTTATACGTTTTGGATTCCCAATGTCACTAGCTTGAGTGTCCTGTTGCGACTATTGTCCACCAGTTCAAGTCGCAATATTCATATATAAAAAGGTTCACTAACGAATGAGCCCCTTTTTCTTATCCCCACCAGTCTTTTCGTTCCCTCGATCGAATTTACTTCTTGTACAAATTAACTAACATAGTTTCTTACATTTGTCTTTCTTACAAGTGGCGTGCTTTACAAGAATAATGCGTCGCTCGTGTGTTGTGTTTTTGGTACGTTAAGCAGTATTATTTACAAAGCATTGCTCGGGATCTTGCGTTTACGAAATTCTTTACTTCCCTCTTTTTATATTCCACAGACTACCATTACCTGGATTATCGTCATGCTAACACGTACCCACGAAATAATCTTATTTTAGATACGGATCGGCAAAGAGAAAATCACAAACAAAATCTAAACAACACAGACAGCGATCACGAAATTAACACATGCCTCCGAAATCACATGTGGCAAAATCTATACTCCTGCTCCACATAAACTCACATAACTCATGGTCTCACATCATTTAACATATAATGGATCTTGCTGATGAAATTTGCATAACAATTACCTAATTCAAAATAGAATTCATATCAACTCACATGAAATACATATGCAAGAGATTAGCATACACAGATGTTCACATACAAAATAAAATATGAGCACAATAGCACCTTGTACTAGCTTTTGATTGACTTATATTCTAGAAATGCTATCTTTCATGTTGCTTACATACTAATATTTACAGTTTCAGTATAGTTATTACATGGCCTGTACATCTTTCTTTCAATAAATGATCAGCTCAGTTTAGTGTCACCCTATATAGCACAAGTTTGACCAGGGAAGCACTCTGTTTATTTACAATTCACTATCACGTTTAGCTAATTGTCCTTTACATGGTAGTATTTAATGTATAAGCGCATCACATTTTAATTCCATAGAAATTAAACCTGAGAAAAAATGTTTACTACACTGAATATTACTGTCTCTCGCTCTACTTAGTTGCTTGTAATAGTTCATCTGTTTATATTTATACTGGGCAACAAATTATGAAAACATAACTTTAGTTCTCATTTGGCCCTTTTTCCATAACTTTCCCTTATCCTTTAATTTAAATGGTCTGTACAGAAAATCTTTCATAATAAATTTGTCAAACTTTTAGACTTCATACAACTAATGCTGAAAATAATCTTTTCACTGACAATATACTTAATCGCCATTTCCACATTTCACAGTTTTCGTGCCATAGTGATACTTTCTTATTACATAGAGTCACATTTGACAACATAAACATGCATTCATGAAAACACACAGGAAAACTTCCTAACTACTACTTACATTCAGCAAATACCTAAAACTGAAAGATCATTATTGCTTCTAATGTCAAACATATGTCAGCAGTTTTATCACCTTCTGATGCTATTTATACACATGTGTCATTGGTAATATTTCTGTCCATTAGTTTTGGTACACTAGTACACGTTCTTCCTTGTGAAATAGACTTTAATAGTATGACAGGTTCCGCATAAAACTTCAAGGAGCGTATATATTCACCATACAGAGTGGTAGATAAAATATAGAACACAAAATACTTTGGAATCTGTGCAAATATCCTTACTGAACAAATTTCTTCAGATCATTTTGGTGATAAAATTTCTGGCCTGGTTCTTACGGGAACAGTTATTTTGCTCATAGATCGTACATCAAGAACCAGGCGCACCCCTTCGTCTGCCCTGCCCACAGCTAATAAAGGGCTGCTGAACGGCGAAAGGGAAGGCTCAATAACGCCCCACTGTATCATCTTCTGGAGCTCCTGTTTGACAGTCTCCCTTTTGGACCACGGGACGGAATGGGTTGCTTGGCAGTAAGTTTTATGCGGTGGGACTCCCATCCGGTGAACGTAATCCTTAATCATGCAAGGCTTTACTGAAATTATCTCGACGTATTACTTGAGTAACATACATAATTCCATTTTCTGTTCGTCCGATAAGGTTTTTGCTTCATCGGATTTACATCGTATGAGTGAAGAATCTATTTTGTTTTGCCCACTGTTCTTCAGTTCAGGTGCAGGCTTCGTATACTGTGAATAGTCTTGCATCCACAGCACTCTATTCTTAACAATTTTAAATTGTATTCCTTGGTACAGTCTGATGTGTTTCACTTTTGTCTTTATCCTGATCGTTTACGGCATTTTCCATGTGGGAGGTCGATCTTTACGTCCCTTTCCCGCATGAATTCCATGCCTACTAGACAGGACACGATTAAATTTTTCACGACGAGTATCTTACATTGATACGCCCCGTTCTCTAAATCTATACTTATCCGTGCGTGCAACGTAACAGTCTGGCCTCTGGCACCAATAGCACCAGAGACGACGCACTTTTGAACTGGTAAAGTCGGAATCTATTTTACAGACTGCGCTATTTTCTTAAAGAAATTAGCTTCTATCACGTTTAAGCGTGCACCGGTTAGTAAAACCAATGTCGTGGGAATACCTCTCACAACTGCTTCCACAGCGACTTGTACGTACTCAGAGCGACCTTTGATATTATTGTCTACCTCGTTATATAACTCTTGACGCATGTCAGTCTCATCGTTATATCGGAGCATCTCTATCTGTTCATTCAAACTATTGCCCCCATCCGTCCTGCGACAGGCTTCAGGGGGCTCGATGCAGTCGCGTTTAGTTTGATGCGCCGGACATTTTCGGCGGTGGCGCTTCAACCACCTCGACGTCCTGACTATAGTTATTCCTATTTTGGTTTACCGGCGTACCCTGCTCTTGATTATTTTCCGTCTACTGATTATTGCGGTCTTGATTCCTATTGATGTTTTGTAGGTTAACGTTTCGATTATTTTGATAACCGGGATAATACCGACTACTATTTCGTCTCTGCCTTTGAAAGAATACCTGTGTGCTTTGTGGACGATCATTGTTGCCGTTCTGATGTACGTGTATGATTTGCGACGTGCCGTTGTTACTTCGCGACTCGCCGTTACGGCTGTTATTGTGGCCGTGTCCGTTCTTATTCGCGGACTGTGAGCCACTGTTGCCAGAGTTGCTTATCGCATCTTCTTGTATTAAGTCCATGGTATCTAGCACTGACAAAGAATGTTAGAGGTGAACATTAGGGACTGTGATTAACTTTTCGCTTATGTGGACAGGTAATTTTGCCTTTAAGATGCGTAATACATCTGATGTGTTATAACATCCACGATATATATATATATATATATATATATATATATATATATATATATATATATATATATATATTATTACGAGTGGAATATGAAGGTGTGGAAAATCACGTAACTCAATAATATTTATTCAATTATGTAATTATTTCTTAAAATGATGATAACTGTGTGAAACAGAGACAATATTTGTCTCACATTCTTTGTTAATCAATGTCATTCTTTTCTTTTGTTTTGTACACTTTTGTCGTCTTCTTCTGATGTACGTCGCCGACGCAAGACGCGAATCGATTTGAGGTCTGTTGAATGAAAAACATTTAATGTAAAATTATTGTACTTTTATGTTCATTTGCTGGTAAAAAACAAATAGAGCCAAATGCGTTAAAACTGTTTATGATTAATTATTGAAAAATCACTTTCTCTTTTAATTATAATTTTGTATTAATTGTTTTATCATGGCTGCAAGAAGCGCAGCCATTGTCAGTTGCGATTATATAGCAACTTCATCTGTACTTCTAGTTGAAAATAGCATGGGTTTGTGTGAAACTAATTTACAAAACAATTTAATAATTTTTTTATTGGTGGCATCAATTTAAATGATTAATTATTTATTGAGCAGAGGAAAATCTTAATTAAAAAAGAAATCCTCTATCTTTTGTTGGCCGCCATCTTAACTTTTATCATAGCGGCAAATTTAAATTACTCCAAACTCCAAACAATATTCCAATGTGTAAGAAATAAATGTGCACCGGTGGTACTGAACTCTATTTATAAAAGAAAAAAGTAAATCGAATCAGACTGCATTTTCTAAGAACAGTGCTGATGGTATTTATTGTTGAACAAGATTTCATTGCTGACGTATGAGGCCAAAATTAAACTACGCACGCCTTACGGAGAAAAATATTTCTGGTAGCATTCGTCAGTGTTGTGTGCGGGCGGTATTCTATGGTTCCTTTTCATGATAAATTTGCTAAGAATAATTAAATCCATCGAAAACAAAAATTATAGAAGCTCTGATGTACGATCTGTAATTTTAGTGATATGAACACAACTTACAGTCAACATTATTACACTACGTCAGGTGGAATTCTTGTGCAATTTGAACAAAATAATTACCCGGGAGAAGTTGTAGTATGAATAATGCTTTATACATGTGTATAATATTGCCAGTATCATTTACAAAATCAAATCAATACAACTGCTAAAAAAACAGTGAATTCTAACCACAGAATTCCATAGAGTATCGTATCATCCATATTCATTACATTTGTCCATGTTGGTGAGACACAATAACCGCCACACTGGCGCCCGAACAGGGACTACCAATGCACATTTGTTCATTTAAATGAAATAATAAAAAAAAATTTGTAATTTATAACAGGTATAAATTGCCACAACAACTTATTAATTATTTGTATGTATTGTTTTTCACGAACATTGACATCTGTCCACCGAGTTGCTGTACTACTAAAACTAGAACTGGTGCGACAGACGAATCACATAGAGCACTGCCGACCACTTCATAGGGGTATAAAGGTACGAACAGAGGTTCATGTTTGTTTTGAGAAATTTTGCAGTTGCACACAATCTGTTCACACTCCTACTCATCATTAGAGAATTTAACTACCGATGACAATTTTGTAGATGATGTTCCGACAGGTAGTGAGACTGAAGAGCTGTCGAAGCAAAATGACACTCCACCAGTCAATCAGTTAGAAAATAGAGACGCTATTGGTACTGGCCCAGGGGCACAAGTGCACAACGCACAAGCTATGCTGTTACAGTATATGTTAACAGCATTATTCGAAAAATTTACTATCCAGAAGAGGGAAGAAAGGGCTAGAGAGAGACAGGAACAAGAAATTAAAGACCATTAAAGGGAAAGGAAATTAGTTGAAGGTATCAACAACATATTTCTTAAAAGAGATGAGGAAATTGTCCGCCAGGTCAATTAAACTTTAAACTAACGGGATAGTGCAATTACTAATCATGTGAAACAAGAGATCGATGCAGTGAAATCCACGATCGAACCATTAGTGAAAATTCCAGTTGAGGTTAGCAACCTTCAAACTGATGTGGATAAACTTGAAAATAGATTCAAAGCTCTAGCCACAGCTGGAGAAACATTGCAGGAAGATATTCCTTCCGAAATTCATAGGCAAGTCAAAACCGAGATAGTCAGAGCGATGCATCCTGAAAACCGTAACCCACAAAATCTGTCAGTATGCAGCAATAACAACACTGATGCTGACAGGCAAACGTCCACAGAACATTCTACACCGAATCTTGTTGTTCCACAAAGAAAACCAGACTTTGGTAATCAAATGATTTTGCCACAGCAATGCGTGACAACAAGAAACAATCATGATAACGAAGCAGTGTGTACTTGTAAAAAAGTAAATGCAACACCTCCAAATGATAACAGTTCAATTCAACTAACAACTCTGACGAATGAAGAGAGTCTCATCAAGTATCGGCAGTTTCAGATCTTCAATGAAGAAAGCAAAAGAAACGTACACCCTGTTGTATTTATCCGTAATTTCAAAAGTGTTCTCCCAAAATCATGGTCAGAAGAACAAAAGATACAATTTGTAGTATTATATATCTCTGGTGACGCGTCATTATGAGCATTAAATGCTGCAGAAACTTGTAAAACCTTTCATGACTTTGAAAAGGCGTTTTTAGATCAATTTTCGTCGGCGTCTATTCAATGCCAAAGTCTATAATCCGAAATCAGGTTCATTAAGGAAATATTTTGAAAAATATGTTAACATGACTAGATACTGGGATGAGCCAGTTACCACTAGAAATTTGTTACGAGTACTAAAAGCCAGACCACCAATCCACATTAGAGAGAAACTGTTCAATGTTACAGACACCGACTTAAAAGAATTTCTGTCTGTAATCGATTCGTTCGATCTTGTGCAGGAGGACGCCAGAAAAACTTCTGATGTCACCAGCAATACAAACAGTCCGAACGGAAAGAATTCATGGAATTCAAACAAGGGAAATAGGGGCGAAGCTAGTCCTAAACAAAATAAAAATAAATCTTATAGAAACAGCAATTACAATAATAGCAGTAACAGAAACCAATACAACCAAGATTGTGGTTACAACGATAATAATAACAAGGATTATAGGAAAGCCGAAGAATACCAACAGCTGAATGGTAATCCAAAGCAGCATCACAATCAGAACTCAAATTTTCATAGTGATATTAATAACCGAAAAAGTCGGAATGACCACAGACCAGATAGTCCGTACAAAGCTAAGCCAAAGAATATGAGCGGGGATAACGAATCATTGGCAACCGTCGCAAGGTTCTTTTAAGCAATTCCGATGTCAAACAGCCAATATCCACCGTGGTGGGATACAAGCAAGCAACCTCCAACTCCAACAGGATATTCATAAAATGTGAAAATAACAGAGGTACCTTTTGATACCAAACAAAATTCACAGAAGGCGACAAACTAATTGCGGTCCCTGTAGGCCTTCGCCAGGCGACCAAGGCCAACAAGGAAGGCAATAGGTCGAAGAAGCACAATATCGACATGATTCGATATAAGGATGGAAATAAATTAGAAGATGATGTATATCAACAACATGTCATTTCTGATAAGCTAGAAAAGTAAATAATTCAAGCAAGTGTCACCGGGAGAATAAATGGGATACCAACTACAATTCGCTCCATACAGGCGCAAATGTATCCGTAATGAGTATGCAATTTTTCAAGAAGGTTTCGCAACTAGGAAAATTACCGATCTTACTGACCGAGCGAGGTGGCGCAGTGGTTAGCACACTGGACTCGCATTCGGGAGGACGACGGTTCAATCCCGTCCCTAGCCATCCTGATTTAGGTTTTCCGTGATTTCCCTAAATCGTTTCTGGCAAATGCCGGGATGGTTCCTTTGAAAGGGCACGGCCGATTTTCTTCTCCATCCTTCCCTAACCCGAGCTTGCGCTCCGTCACTAATGACCTCGTTGTCGACGGGACGTTAAACACTAACATCCTCCTCCTCCTCCTCCTCCTCCTCCTCCGATCTTACCCATCGCAAATTGCAAGGTTATTGGAGCACTGAGAAATAAGACACAAACCATAAAATTCCAGACACAGGCGGAAGTTACCTTAGGAAATGATCGCTTGACATGCACGTTCCTATTGATAGATTACTTATCAGTACCAGTGGTACTTGGACTTGAGTTCCTTCGGGAAAAGGTAGGTATAATTAGTCTTACCCGGGAGACGTGTGATCTTAATCACCAACAGCGACCGATAACTTTGATGTTGAATCGGGAGTTCGGTGCAGACCTTCCATTAATGCAAAAGGTACACATTTCTGTCATTAAACAGAAGATGTTAATGTTGAACCAAGAGCACTCGCAGATATGTAGTCAAAACCGAAATAGCGATGTATCCAGCAAAAAGAATGAACAAAAAGTGGCAACAATACAAGAAAAAATAAAGGAGACAACTTGCATTAATACTTCCGAGGCTAAGTAATTGACCGAACTATTGTTTGAATATCATGAAGTATTCGTTGAACAAACTGGTATCACAAAAGATTATCAATATAAAATGAATGTAGTCCGGCACAAGACCTATTGTAGAGCAGCTTACTCGGTTCCCTGGACTAAGAGGAAGGGGCTATATTGCCATAAAGACATGAAAAAATATTTACAATAAAATGTTTGTATTTAGAAAGGACTAATAAGAGGTGCTAATGAACCGAACATTAATAAATGTGATGTTTAGTTTCAGTAATGCAATGATATTATATGTTTGTTAGTTTGTAGATTTACACGTCAAGTGTCACAATATAGTATTCTTGAGTTATTTGTGCAAGGAGTAAAGAATCTCCATGATAAACACATTTTAATAAAAGAAATCAGTATCTTCATAAAGGTTCACTTAAATATTATTGTATTAGATGTAATAAATCTTATTATTTTTATATGTAGCATACATATCAATGAAATGCATAAAATATTTTAAATGAGATTGAGTCATATAGTCCCATACATGCAACGAGTGTTGGTCATGTGTGAGCTGTGTGATCATGTCAGTCACTTCTCGAATAGTATCTGACTGTGTACTATTTAATGTACACATTTCAGTAAGAAGTCAAATAAAATGACTTATCAGGGACATTCCGGTTAAAAGAAGTCAAACATGGATCTCTGTCCCAAGAAATGATAAAATATGTGTATATGCCATGAACATGGAAATGTACTGTTATCTCAATTGTTCGAGAATGATCTAATGATCAGAACAATGTAGCAGATTCCTTAAGTTTTATACTCTATTATGTTTACGTAACTAGATCAAATTTTGATCTTGCTATTCAGTCATTGTAATGCGAAAATATGTGCAAATGTACCAGACTTCTTTTCATGAAAGGTGTCGTTCGCATATGGACTGTGTGTAAGTACTATGGACCTGTACTCACAGCAATCAGAAACTTGATCTGCGTCTTACATGAACTGCAGAAAAGTCTAGTGGACACTGATTTATTTAGCGAAAAATGTGATCATTGATAGACTGTGATCAAGAAATCTTAAGAACACTCATGCAGGTCGAAGGTAACAGCAATGCTATGGACGTTAAGTTCTGTTGCCAATATTAGCAGTTAAAAGGAGCTCGTGACCTCTAATAATTCGATTCGGAGCGTCTTTGCGGGTAAAATATTGTGTGACTGACTGTAGAGCAAGCCGCGCCGCACAAAAACAATGCAACGTTGGCTTCGCAGCGCGTCGCTCGAGAGAAAGTGTAATCACATTCTCCGAGTATACAAAAAGCACGCTACGGACACGTGTGTGATTCACAGTGCCGTGATTGAAATGTGCATATTGTGATGATTTCCTAAATGAATCACTACATTGTGTTGAACAGTGTCAAGTTAATTCATTCTGTGTGAATGCGAGTGATATGGACACTAACAAATTTTCTCCACATGATGGTGAGAGTGTTTATTTTGTCACTGACACATGTATATTGACATTTCATTTACCCGTCTTGAACTGAATGACGAGGCACAAGAGAATCCAGAGCTGCTGCAGGGTTAGTTCCGACCGACAGCAGATCGCAATCACGACGCAGCCGACGGCAGTTGACGCTACGCCGACGCGGCCAGGGGCGGACCGGCGGCAGTCACTACCAGACTGCGTCCCAACGGGTCGACGTGGAAGAAATTTTTATAACAACAATAACACATTGTTATGTCATACCAAAGAAGTACATTAAAACTGTTAAAAAAAAGACAAAAAAGTCATAAAACGTCAATGTATTTCGCACATGCGACAGAAATATAAATTCGTGTTCCAGTATGTACAATCTCAACCATGTCAAGCCTGACTGTAAATAGTAGGTGAGTGTATTGTCTTGAAGCCCCTTAGACGGTTTTGATCCCGGTTTTCCGATTCCAGCTAACCAGAATGAGGGGGGTGGGAATAAGATAATCCGGGAAGTATCCGAAGCAATTTCCGAAACAATATAGTCACGGAGTTTTTTTTTATTGTTCAGTTCAAATACAATTTTCTGTGTCAAGTTGCATTCAAATCAAATATTCGGAAATTAAAAACAATGAATCTTCGTGGATTATGTGGACTGATAAAAAAAAGGGTGATGAGAAATAAACATGGTGAATAAACTATTTTTTTATCAGCCCAAGGGGCAATATAACATCCACGATATATATATATATATATATTATTGCGAGTGGAATACGAACGCGTGGAAAATTATGTAACTCAATAATATTCATTCAATTATGTAATTATTTCTTAAAAAGATGATAATTATGTAAAACAGAGACAATATTTGTCTCACATTCTTTGTTAATCTATGTCATTCTGTTCTTTTGTTTTGTACTCTTTTGTCGTCTTCTTCTGATGTACGTCGCCGACGCAAGACGCGAATCGATTTGAGGTCTGTTGAATGAAAAACATTTGATGTAAAATTATTGTACTTTTATGTTCATTTGCTGGTAAAAAACAAATAGAGCCAAATGCGTTAAAACTGTTTACGATTAATTATTGAAAAATCACTTTCTCTTTTAATTATAGTTTTGTATTAATTGTTTTATCATGGCTGCAAGAAGCGCAGCCATTGTTAGTTGCGATTATATAGTAACTTCATCTGTACTTCTATTATTTTATTGGTGGCATCAATTTAAATGATTAATTATTTATTGAGCAAAGGAAAATCTTAATTAAAAAAGAAATCCTCTATCTTTTATTGGCCGCCATCTTAACTTTTATCACAGCGGCAAATTTATATTGCTTCAAACTCCAAACAATATTCCAATGTGTAAGAAATAAATGTGCACCAGTGGTACTGAACTCTATTTATAAAAGAAAAAATAAATCGAATCAGACTGCATTTTCTAAGAACAGTGCTGATGGTATTTATTGTTGAACAAGATTTCATTGCTGACGTCTGAGGCCAAAATTAAACTACGCACGCCTTACAGAGAAAAATATTTCTGGTAGCATTCGTCAGTGTTGTGTGCGATCGGTATTCTATGGTTCCTTTTCATGATAGATTTGCTAAGAATAATTAAATCCATCGAAAACAAAAATTATAAAATCAAATCAATGCAACTGCTAAAAAAAAAAAAAAAAAAAAAAAAAAAGAGACAGTGAATTCAAACCGCAGAATACCATAGAGTATCGTATCATCCATATTCATTGCATTTGTCCATTTTGATGAGTCACAAAAACCGCCAAAGTATGCACATCGACCTAGCTGTTATCGACCCAGTCTGGGGTAAAGTTTGCCTATACAGCCTGCGCCTGAGGCGAGCCACGAGAAGAGAGACTTAACACGGAACCGCTAGGAGGCGTGAGTCGCACATGCACTGAGTTTGGAAGCACGCTGGGCGGCGGTATTAGCTGGCAATGCGTAAAACTGAGACTGTTGGTACTGTCGCTGGTGATTCTGACGTTCATTGGTTGACGGGACTCTGAGTGGACAGCCGTGTTTCTGCTCACGACGGCATTGGAACCATGGACAGTATTTTTTGGGTGAGCAAAATTTCAGCCCATGAACTTTGGTAACATCGTGATTTAATGTATTGCTGCCTCTTGTTGCCTCATTCTAAATTCTTGTCAGCTGCTTCAATCTGTGCTATGGGTATTGCCAACTGCCAGTCCTGAACTATTTCCTTAGTAGTGAAATGTCCATGTTATCTTATGTCCATGTTATTTTATTTACTGGAACAGTTGGTTGCTTGAAGTTTTCCAGGCCATAGTTTCAGTTTTCATTATTGTCTTGCCTGTATTCCCTGAAGCACTTATGAACATGTTTTTGAGGCTTGTTGAATAAACAACATCTGTTTGTGTGTTTTAAACATGGTTCAAATAGCTCTGAGCACTATGGGACTTAACATATGAGGTCATCAGTCCCCTAGAACTTAGGACTACTTAGACTTAACAAACCTAAGGACATCACACACATCCATGCCCGAGACCGTAGCGGTCGCGCGGTTCCAGACTGAAGCGCCTAGAACCGCTCGGCCACCAAGGCCGGATTGTGTGTTTTAGAAGCTTGTCTTGTTACTTTGTGTTCTCTCCCGTGTATACAACGGCCTGCCTGAGGAGACGGGCTAGCTGTGCCTGTTGATTGTTGGAGAGTAAAAGGGCTCGTACCAAGAGCGACAGTTCACGTGTAATGAAAGGAAAGCTGTGTAATCCTGCTTTAAGTACACGCCTCTAATTGTAACCATTATCTCTTGATGCATTTATAGTTGCTTGAGTGGTGGCTTAATTTTAAAACCACGAGTTTGTTTAATGTCGTTTAATGATCATGTGTTGAACTATTGCAGAAGTTAATCCAAAAGTCATTTACTTGTCAGCTTGAATTTGTTTTTGAAATTTCAATATTTACTTAGACTATTGTTTTTATGAGAAACTTTGTCTTAAAATTTCATGGCTCTAAGCACTATGGGACTTAACATCTGAGGTCATCAGTCCCCTAGACTTAGAACTACTTAAATCTAACTAACCTAAGGACATCACACATCACCCGATGCAGGATTCGAACCTACGACCGTAGCAGCAGCGCGGTTCCGGACTGAAGCGCCTAGAAGCGCTCGGCCACATCGACCGGCTTAAAATTTTATGCTCTTTGCCTTTTTCTTAATATGTACCAAGGAATGAAGCTTGCTCAGAGACTTATAATGCAATAAAGTCAATTATGTTTGAGAATTGTGGCCTAGTCCTTTCATTAACTGAACTTTTCCTGTACTAGCGTGAAGTTGCGCTACAACATCTTTGCGCATGACCGGCTCGTTCCAGTATCTTGTTAAACTAATGTATTATTCAAAATACATCCTAAGTCCACCCTGCTTTGGGTTTAAATTTCTGGGCTGAAGACCTGTTTTTTAAGGCGTTATTGTATAAATTGTTCACGATGTATACAGTTCCCTGCGGCTTCGGTAGCCCATACAGCACCGTCTCCTTGTATATGTGAGGCAACGAATATTATTCTCTGCCTCTCATTCTATGAACTGGGCAATTAATTGCGGAATGAACGTGTAAAAAGTACGGGGTGGACCTGTATTTGTCTGGGATAAAGAAATTGGCTATGTTTTAACAGGCTTTCTTCCTGAAAGATCTTTGTAAACGTTGCGCTGTCCCCATCTCATCACGCGATTGTTCTACAGAGGGGTTTACAGGCTGATACGCTTCAAAGTATGTCCGCGAACTTTGTGGACCTGCATTTGCGTATTGATAGTCGGTGCTTCTTGTGACAGTTGTGGTAGTGTTTCCACTGCATGTCGCACTTCCCTTACCTGCGACGACAGTTCGTCTCGCCGCTATGGAAGGTCGTGATGTATCGTGTGCTTTATGTGGTCTATTTCCGAGCGGAGCGTTTGTATTGCCGTGCCGAGTTCGCCCATCGCTTCCCTCCCAGTGCATTGTGTTGCGCCTTTCCACTCTGAATTTATTTTACCTGTGAGCATTTTGACATTCTGCTCAAGCCACTTGGCGAATTCGGTGTTTAATTTTTCACTCTGCTCATCTAACACGTTCTGTTAATTCGCGCATCGCATCTTCCATCCTCTTCTGCGCTGATTGTATTGTTTTCACATCTTTTGATAGTTTAAAAACGGTTTCTGGTAAATTCTTTTATGCCTCCTTTTGACTGGTAATTTCGGATGGCATTGTTCCTAAACCAGTGTTTAATTTTTTTTCATTTTTTATTAACTCCTCATTTACCTGAGTGATTTGAGATGTCAGCGCTACATCGCTCTTAGCAAGAGTAGTATTGACTTCCCTAAGGATTTCAGAAAAGGTGTTGCTTATGCGTGAAGCAAGCGCTTCATCGCATTCATTTAATGTAGTATCTATGCGCGAAGCAATCACTTCACCGCGTTCATTTAATGTAGTATTTATGCGTGAAGTAAGTGCTCCATCGCGTTCATTTAATGTAGTATCTATGCGCGAAGCAAGCACTTCACTGCGTTCATTTAATGTAGTATTTATGCGTGAAGTAAGCGCTTCATCATGTACATTTAGTGCAGTATTTATGCGCGAAGTAAGCGCTTCACCGCGTTCATTAAACGTAGTATTTATGCGTGAAGTAAGCGCTTCATCACGTTCATTTAATGTAGTATTTATGCGCGAAGCAAGCACTTCACTGCGTTCGTTTAATGTAGTATTTATGCGCGAAGCAAGCGCTTCACCGCGTTCATTTAACGTAGTATTTATGCATGAAGCAAGCGCTTCATCGCGTGCGCTAATTGTCGTTACCATTTCTTATCGCGAGGATTAATCATCACTGCAATTTTATTGAATAACAAAGAAAAGGAATCTACAACTGGGGGAGGTATTTGCTCCGCACTTTCAATTGCTTGTGCCTGCGTATTAGCTGCTGCCTCCACATTTTGAGCATCGGATTCTGCCACCGTCGGATCGGCACTATTGTTACCGCCATTGACATTATTTTCAGGAAAACTATCATTTGCGGAATCCATGTTTTCAGGTTTACCTATCTTTGTCGGAAGACAAATTGAAAATATACTTTGAAATAAAATCTCTTGAGAACACACTGTATATTTAGCGTAAATTAACCAGAAATTAATTGTTGTGTTACTAAAATGACAATATGGATGCTTCAAACTAAAACAAACCACTATCACTCGTTTTCATTTTGCTTGCGTGCTGCGGAAAAGTAACTATCTCATTAGAGCGCTTAGCAACAATGCCTACTGCAGCTACAAACTACGCAAAATGAAGAAAATCTAAAACTGTCTATGAATTAAATGAGCTACCCGTTGCAGCCTACTAAAGCAGAGGCAACTGCTAACATGTTGATAACGATACCTTTTTTATTCCCTGTTGCCGCTTGGAGTCTGCTCCGTGTGACGCTACGTCACATAAATATTGACATTTTTAGCGGTTGTAAATCGTAGTTTACGTATTTTATGAATATAATTAGTGTAAAAGATATAGTTAATGTTCTTGAAACAATTGATATGCAGCGATAGCATCTTTATTTAATGTCTATGAAAATAAAAAAAGGATCGAAAGAGACGCGATTGTACGGCCGAGGAGGAAGGACGCATTTTATGGTACACACACTGTTTTGTTTCGCTATACGGAAGGCAGCCATTGAGCGGCTACACATATTGTATGTAAGTTATTCGTGTTTATTGATAAAATAAACTTGTTATTATTATTACAAAATGAATTTCTTTGTAATAGTTGTCACCTCAAATGCTCGCAGTGGCTAATTATTTTTAACAAGAATTTTTTCAGTAATTTGCGCTGCGAGAAGCTCATCTTCCGATGCAGTCTCTGGTCGGCGATTACGGGCCGAAGTATTAATTTATTTTTCAGTGTTAACAGTAACTCTAAATGCGAGAGATTTCGTTATAAGAACCTTTTTAAATTGCAATAGATTATTAATTTACGTTAAAGTTCATGTTTTTAAACCATACAGATTCCATGAGTTCAGTAAGTTTCATCTTGGCCGCTCCACGGCAACAATCGAAATTCTCTCAAGCCTTGCTTTGCAATCAATAAATAGAAACTAACAAAATTACATTCAAT
Organism: Schistocerca serialis cubense; assembly: GCF_023864345.2. Taxonomy (NCBI): domain Eukaryota; kingdom Metazoa; phylum Arthropoda; class Insecta; order Orthoptera; family Acrididae; genus Schistocerca; species Schistocerca serialis. The sequence goes on from NC_064645.1 coordinate 429,830,784, forward strand.
TCAGTTAACGGCAACTATATTATAGTTTTCACTTTCAAAATCTAAGGTTGATACATGGATAACTGAGGCCCTTGAAGAACCCGTTTCATATTTACTTATGCGCGTAAGTAAAAGTGATAAGAGAAGACAATATCCCTGAGAGAAAGAATCATGCTGATAAATTAAAAATAAAAATATTTAAAATATATATGTAATAATTTTTTGTATGTGACGTCACGAATCCCAACGGACGTCACATCCGATTCCCGTTACATCAGTTAATTTCAATTATATTACGTGTAGCCGTCATCAATTTGTTCTTGACTCCAACAATACAGTTGATTCATGAGAAACAGAACAAATAAGCATCAATTAACATCATACAATTTTTAGTTCGAGCCCCACGTTGGGCGCCAGTGTTAATATTACTGGTGTTTAAAAAAAAAAAAATGAAATACTGTATTATATTTATCGCTTTTGCTGGTGGCAAAGCTTCTGAAATAGTAAAATGGTGCATAGAAGATTTTTATTTGCAGATAATGAAATTATATATTCCGCCAAGCAGCATCAGATTCCCATCGGACAGACGAGAACGTTGACCGGCGGCATTGTTTAGAGGCCAGTGACTGATCTCAACATTACGCAGTTTGCGTAATTACATTGCCGGATACTGATAGAAACGACCGGCAAAAGAGATCTCAGGGACGCTGCAATAAAAGTTTGATAAAGTAATAGCCGATTGAACACTAGTAGCCACTATGGCCACCAAACAATTCATCGGCAACTCGCCTTCGCTGCAACCTGGAAAAGTTCTAAAATGTAGCATATTAGAAGATTGATAAAAGAAAAGTAGATTATTAATTTGAAGACGGCTATATAATTAAATTAGCGTAACTATTTAATCAAAAGTTATAGATACGAGAGCGACTCTTACATTTTGTGGAACAGCCGTCGAAAACAAACGAGAGAGAGAGAGAGCTCATAGCTCCTGATTTTATATAATCCAAAAACTAATTACGGTGACTGCCTTCAACTTACTATACAGTTTCGATACATAAACATTTCTCTGGAACATTCTTTAGCGGAACAGCAAAAAAATAATTGCCTTGCATTAAATCGTGACCTTTTCTCCTGTCTTTACAGATTTATTTACACAGAGAAAAATTTATTCTTAATGTATTTAAGCCTCAATTAAACGATGGGGGCATATTATATTTCGCATTCAAAAAAGCTACATTTCAGTATGACAATGGACGTCATCGAACATGCTCTAACGCTACGCTAAATTTAATTCATCGTGCGTAAGAAACTGCTTTACTCAACTTATTCACCTGCAATTCCATACCGAGTAATATATCGAGAAACAATATCTCCTACTTTTATAATCAGATATGCTATGTGAAAATTCAGGACAGAGATAGCTTAAAACTTGGAATTTATGATCTATGACTTTTTTTCGTCATGTTGAGAGAGAGTCATTCAACGTCATGAATGAACGAGAAGATGACGAGGAGGAAATGAAAAAGCATCAGTGTCAAACTGTATATCAGTTACAACAAAACTTTTGAACGATGTGAGATGTGGAGCAACGTACATGTTGATGTTGAGCTAGATGACCATATAGACTCAGTCTTAGGCTTTGAGAGAAGTGTAACTGAAAAACAAATGTTAAAAACAGCAGAACATGCAATAAATATTCATAACGTTAACGACCTATGCCCTTTTTTGTTGTGAAGACACCCGCAAAGATGCATTATCCTGCTGAAATATTATAGTTCCGTCGACTAGGTCCTCATACATTCTAAACCGTTCAGCCTGTAGCACCTCAATGAAAAGGCATTTATTTTGCATTTTAGGGAGCTCAGAAAGGGAAAACGTGAAACACCAACGTTAAATATTGCATCCTGGATTACTGAGGACGTAATGTGTAGAGTTTATATACAGATGAATAAATAATTTCTGTAAAAAAAGTAGAGAACGGTGGCGCTCATTTGAATGGGCAATGACTGGAGAAATTACTGGCAACAGGCCATTTTCTTCGCCTCTCGTGCAAATTCTGTCGGATCGTCCCCTTTCTTCACATCCAAGGGATTACTTAATGTCACGGCGGAGCTCGTTAAACTGCCTGTTAATCAAGGCTGTCTTATTTAAAATTCATGGGATTCACGACGTTAAATATGAGTGAAATGAAGTTTTAAACTCCTCAAGTTCTGTAGGCAAAAGATTACCGAAATCTTTCACAATGACTTAAAGAGCATTAATAAACGTGTGGCATAATGAAAGTTTAGATTTCTGCTCATGAACAATACAAACCATAAATCAACAGGTTAAGGCTACAGAAACACATAAAGGTTTGTAAAGAGATTATGAAATGTGAATCAGACAAGAGCTTTTACGTAAGTCACATTTCCGTTGTGATCGTTCAGTAAATATCATATCTTCTCTCAATGTCGGCTCTCAATACGGGCTCCTTCACGATTAATAAACGAGAATGTTTCCAGCAAGCTTCTGTTGTGTCGGCTTTATGTGATCTCTGGATGACCATATGCAGTGTAACTTCATAGTTCCCCTTACAATGATGGATTTCTTTATTTGTTGCTGGGAAGAGGGGGATGTAGCTCTGTTTCAATAAGAAAACCTTTGTGATGTAGTGACTCCCTTAGATGCATCGACATTCTCTTACGGTGAATACACTAACGTGCAGAGATCTGTAGTACTGACCTAATCTATCTGCAAATGGACGAACAAGACACATCATCTGTTCCGTCTCTATTTTCTCACTATTTTTCTCATAGTAAAAATGTTGTTGCTAGTTTGATAAAAGGTGTTTTATGAAAGGTGCGTAAAAAAGTTCAGGGTACTGTAGAAAGTGTGTTCGGAGACAAATAGGGGCTATGAGATCTCAACAAGGAAGTTACAAAGCGTAACAACTATAGTAACCAACATGTACCAGTTCACCATCCTATCAAAACTAATCACAATCTTCTATTTTTATTTAAGGCTTTCTTCGGCTTTCTACCAGTCGTACAATATTGTGGAATGAGGGACATTGCCCAGTCAACCGAGATCGAGATACAAGAATGTTGGTTTTGTCACGTTCCGAGGCAGGATCTGACATAGTATAGGGCTGTTGTGGCCCGCATGGCGCATTCAGTGCGTTCACGGCAGTAAGGCCGTGTCCTACGTAAGCGACAGAACCGATCAACAGCTTCAGGCGACGAAAGACAACCGCAGGTATAGTTACGGAAGTGTCCTACGTGAGCGACATCCATGTCGCTGCCTGTCTCCCGCTGCAACTAGCGACGTTTGAATTCAAACCTGTTTGAACTTTGACGCTGCAGCACGCGCGACAGAGAGCGACACCCACGTGTCTTCTTGGTAAAGCAGTGGAGCGGACGCGACGGCAGCTATGAATTACTCAACATCCGATTTTAGGAAAACTATTCGATGAAAAAATTTGACTCTTCCGCAACCTATAGCTTAATATTCTTAAATGATAAAGGTCGTAATTTATTTTCGTTATTCGTCATAGTTACTGTGCTGCAAGAAATTGAGTACATGGCTGGACGAAATCTTTAAGAATTTGCAGAGGTAATATCACATTGTGTAGACTTTCCGTATAGTTCATCTAAGGCCATACATTGTTGCGTACGAAATGTAGCCAATATATCTAAATTGTATTTAAAGTTGAGACCGGAATGATACCTCTTTTCATTCTTGAGATATTGGTTGATATTCCGCGGACGGGTCGCTTGCGGCGCGTCCGAACCTTTCCTGCGCTTCGGCAATCAAGCGGTTGTAAAAATCGTCGTATCTCATAAAAGGTTCAAGATACCGAAACACCGAATTTTGGAAATTACAGTGAAGAAAGGATTATTTTGTCATATGATTAACACTCGATACGTTTTTGTAAATGCGTGAGCAGAGCGAAAACAAGAATCCCTGTAACTGACACCATGAGGTTTTGTCCAAATTTTCATAGCCACAGAAAGGGAGAGAAACAGGTAAACGGGGTATCAAAGTGACCGGCATGACAGCTAGTTTGGCATGAAAATATTTAACTTCTTGAAAGTAATCAGGTTAATTAACGAAAACTTAATTAAGAAGCTCAGTGAAATATTTCACGAAAAGCTGCTGCCAAGCTATGTAATTGAAGTGTCAAAAATGTCACCTGTTCAAGGCCTAGCTATTTTGCACATAAAAAAATACATTGGTGTTGTATTTAAATATCGAAAAGGCTTCCTTCGAATCAAGTACGTTAGGAAGGTAGACGAGGAGTCAGTAAGACTGAATAAAACTTGATATTAAAAAAATGAAAGAAATCAGTCGAATATTTTATGAAATGATTCGTGTAAAAGAAATAAGTAGATCAGAGAAACGTTCTACGTGCCTCTGAATGACGCTCCAAAAAAATGGTTCAAATGGCTCTGAGCACTATGCGACTTAACTTCTGAGCTCATCAGCCGCCTAGAACTTCTAATTAAACCTAACTAACCTAAGGACATCACAAGGATTCGAACCTGCGACCGGAGCGGTCGCTCGGCTCCAGACTGTAGCGCCTAGAACCGCCCGGCCACTCCGGCCGGCACTGATGCTCCAAATCATGAACAGAAAATGAGGTGCACCAAACGTTTCCACAATATTTTTTATTTCATACTTTTAGACAAACCATTACACAGACGTTTGACTTTCTTTTCAAAAGTTTTGTAAGCTTTACTTTTATAGACTATTTAGAGTAATTGAAACGTTTGACCTTAACATTGACTGCTAATGAATTACGTTCGCAACGTCAAATATCTGTAAAATTTCATGGTTCATTGTAATTTATTAGGAATTAAATGTTTGTGATGTACTGGATTAGGTGTGAAGCTCAAGTTCTTTGACAAGACCTTAAAAATATACTTACCTATGCAGTGTAAACAGTATACATAAAACTTAGTATACAGAATTGTAACTGACTCAGTAAAAATACGTCGCGGAATCGAACCCCAGACCTTTTCCTAACACGAAATCACGAACTGTACACGCTGCCCCTACACCACAGCTAGCTTTCGTTGGCTGGCATCAGCCAGTATACTTATGCTTGTATTTAGCGTAGTTAGTCGTGTACCGGTAGTAGTCATTCTTCCGTATTTATTGGCTGTTAGAAGTTCTTGATCATGTAAAAATAATCGTATTTAATTTATTGATGAGATACTTGAATGCTCCTCTGCTCATTCACGTGTATTCGAAGAATTTGTCTGGTGATCTTCGTAGTTGACGATATTTACGAAATTATCCATGGAGATCCCTCCCTTTGCAAATTTCACGCACAGATTTCCTTTTCGCTTTATTTTCTTATGTAAATCTAACTCAGTAGCCTTACTCTCCAGCTGCCGTATTCTGCAGGTTAGGGACGCCGTTTTATTGAAACAGCTGTTTGGCTCTAAGCAGCCATCTCGTAGCGCGACATGGTCGCTCGCACGCAGGACAACCAAGCTTTTCGCCCGTTGTTGCTGCTTGTCGCTGGAGCGTCGCGTATCCAGAAGTCACTCGCTGTCGCTTGCTTCTGTCGCCCACGTAGGACACGGCCTAAGTTTTGTTTGTTTCCCTAATTAACCTTTATAACGGTCTAGAGAGGGACTAGAGCCTCCTAGGTTGCTTAAGTTCTCGCAAACACAGGAAGAGGGGGGAATAAGACAGGGATGTTGGCCTCTCCACGTCCAAGGCGATATGGAGATCGGTAGTTCTCTTTAAACCTTTATATATGTAAAGTATCTGACCAATAAGCCCAACGACACACATGTGTATCTAGCTATAACAGCCAGAGTCCTTTCCACTTTTATGCTCTTCTATTTAGGTATAACCTCGTTAGCGCGAACTCGCGTAAGACGAACTTACGGTTAGCGCGAAAGATAAAAATATTGGCCCTGGCTGGAATACCTTAGTTCTTATGGGAAGTTTATCGGTTAACACGAATTTCGGTTGAGGCGAATTACGAACTCTTTTTCAGTCCGTAGCTAAATGAAATTTCAGAAATTTCATTGTTACACAAACTTCCTATGTTACAATATTTGTAACTGTTAATTTTTTTCTGAAATGAATACAGGAAACTTAACTACAAAGCTAACTACCCACTATTGACTCGTTCCTAAGGTATTGTAGGTCGGCAGCCGAGATTATCACTTCAACAGTGCGTTAAAATTTAGAGACGTATTCAATGTATGTTCTTTTAGTTGTAGCCAAATCGAGTTAGAGTACTGAATAAAAACCTACAAACGTTAGCGAGCAAAACATGGCAATGAAGAGACAAACAGCTCTAAATGTACAGGTGTATCTTAAGATTCCAGATGAATTGGACCATGGTACAAAGGGAACAGCACTTGCAGAGCAGTTTGGAATTCTCAGATTTACTCTACCTACGATACTCAAGAAACGAGAAAAAATCTTGCTGCTGCATTTGGTTCCGGAAAAAATCTATACGACTTTGTAGGACTAAGTACGAAGACAACGAGACACTACTGGTAGAATGGTTCAATCATATGTGTGCATGTAACGTACCATTAAGTGGCCCTATGATTCAGTCAAAAACAAATGAGATTTCAAAAAATATAGGCATCCTAGTAGTTACGTGTTCTGCTGGTTGACTGTATCGGTTCCAAAAGCGACATTCAATGTTATTAGTACAAATTTCTGGTGAAGCAGATAAAGTTCATCAAAGAAGTGCAAACAGTTGGTTGCATGAATTCGATCGAGTGAAGGAAAAGTATGCCTCATGTGATGTGTTCATAATGGACAAAAGTGAACCGTTGTAGAAAGGATTTCCTAATCGCACCATGGGGATAAAAGGTGATAAGTGTCACGGTGAAACACGCAAGAGACAACGCGTAGCTCTTGCCCTTGTATGTAATTCGGACAGTAGTGAAAAGTTTCGTCGCTGGGTTATTGACAAGTGCGAGAAACCGAGTCCTTTGAAAAATATAAATATAAACACTTTCCCATGCATCCACTCTCACCGTAAGAAAGCTTGCATCGACGGCACATCATTTCGCAAGTGGCTTCTTCGTTTCAATAGTCAAATGGTTCAAATGGCTCTGAGCACTATGGGACTTAACATCTGAGGTCATTAGTCCCCTAGAACTTAGAACTACTTAAACCCAGCTAACCTAAGGACATCACACACATACATGCCCGAGGCAGGATTCGAACCTGCGACCGTAGCGGTCACGCGGTTCCAGACTGAAGGGCTTAGAGCCGCTTGGCCACTCTGGCCGGCGTTTCAATAGTCGAATGGCTGCTCAAAACAGAGATTTTATTCTTATAGTGGACAGCTGTACAGCCCATAATGTACAGGATCTAAACCTAACCAACATACAGGTTCTGTTTTCTACACCAAACATGGCAAGCCACCTTCAGTTCTTGGACCGAGGTATCATTTCTCTCATGAAGAGTGCTTATGACGATCGACTTGAAAGAGCTGCAATTCGTGCTGCTCAAAACAATACTGCAACCCCAAATTGGAATCTGCTTGACGCAATAAAAGCTATCGCAGCAACCTGGAACTTCGGGTCGCCACATCATATACAAAACTGCTGTACCAGAGCCTGCCGACATAGCAATACTGAGGATATGATAAAGAAGACACTTTACAGCATATTTATCGTACTAAGTCACTTAATAAACTAGGTTTTCACCTCACACTGGATTTTACATGCATATTTTAAGAGTACATGTTGAGTAACTGTGAACCTATGTATCTCGGGAACGGGTAGATATACCACGAAAATTTTCAGGATTTCTTAAGACCGGGACATGACGTAATCTTCACACGTCTCCTGTGATTGCCTTCAGGTGGCATATGCTGAAAGTTTCAAAGTCACACAGGAAAACATCCATAGATTTTCCATCGCCTATACAGCGAGACTGATCGTGGACAATAGCTTCTGGAGATTATGGTATGGTTAAAACGATGATTCCAAATGTCTGCCAAATATTAAATTTACAATTACAGGAAAATACTGCAAAGAAAACGAATATTAATTTCCCATTTGAACAAAACCTTGAAACGAGATTCCTACTCAAGGAGCCCTGCGCTGGCCGATCGCAACTCCCCGATCACAGACAGTTAACGTTCCATCACAGCAATTATAAAAGAAGTTGGGATATTCATCGGTATCTATCTTTTAGCCGCAGGCTCCATCCCAAAAACACACCGTACGGCGTTTTTCAGATAACTTACGGTGTGTGTCGGCAGCTGAAATTCGACTTGTGCGTTTCTAGTCACGTTAAGTAATAGTGGCGAAGAACTTGTGGCAGGGTTCCACAAGACATACTGACGGTTCCCCTGTTAGCTGCGTCTAGCGCTCCCTCAGCCTGACACGACACTTCATTATAAAAACATGACCTTCCGCGTAAGACAGCCGTTGGTTTCACGGTCAGAACAGAACAAGCATTAGTTCGACATATTGTAATTTATCAGGGACTACTGATCGGTTTTTAAAAGATTTAAACGCCATTGAGTTCGCCCTCTTTAGAAACACACTGAGGAGCCAAAGAAACTGGTACACCTGCCTAATATCGTACAGGGACCCCGCGAGCATGCGGAAGTGCCTCAACACGACGTGGCATGGACTCGACTAATGTCTGAAGTTATGCTGAAGGGAAATGACACCATGGCTCTGAGCACTATGGGACTAAACTTCTGAGGTCATCAGTCCCCTCCACAATGCAGCGCTCCAGGTTGCGCTCACCACGGTACCGACGGACATGTATGCGGCCATCACTGGAGGACAAAAAATGGTTCAAATGGCTCTGAGCACTATGGGACTTAACTGCTGAGGTCATCAGTCTCCTAGAACTTAGAACTACTTAAACCTAACTAACCTAAGGACATCACACATATTCATGCCCGAGGCAGGATTCGAACCTGCGACCGTAGTGGTCGCGCGGTTCCAGACTGTAGCGCCTAGAACCGATCGGCCACTCCGGCCCTTGGCTGTCCAAAAACCCGTAATAGTACGAACAGGAGACTGCAAGGCATCCCGGGGAGTTTGGTGGCCAGCGGAAGTATTTAAACTCAGAAGAGTGTTCCTGGAGCCATTCTGGACGTATGGGGTGTCGCGTTGTCCTGCTGAAATTTAGCTAGGTAGGTAAGCTGTCTAAAACCGGAAATAAGTTCACGCGAAATTTTTACAAGGAAACTAACTATGTTCAGAAAGGATAGATTAGGTATAGTTGGTGGTACAGTGTTTATTGCTGTCGAAAGCAGTTTACCTTGTAGTGAAACTAAAATAAGTTGTGTCTGTGACTTAGTGTGGGTAGATGTTGTACTTGACAACCTGAATGAATAAATAATTGGTTCTTTTTACCGACCCCCCCACTCAGATGATACAGTTGCTGGGCAGTTCAGAGAGGTACTCAGCTCATACAGTTATAGTTGGTGGTTCGAATCCTGCCTCGGGCATGGATGTGTGTGATGTCCTTAGGTTAGTTAGGTTTAAGTAGTTCTAAGTTCTAGGGGACTGATGACCTCAGTAGTTAAGTCCCATAGTGCTCAGAGCCATTTGAACCATTTTTTATAGTTGGTGGTGACCTCAATCTACCCTCGATATGTTGGCAAAAATACATGTTTAACGTCGGCGGTAGGAATAAAACGTCATCCGAAGCAGTTCTGAAAACCTTCTCATAAAATTTTTTGGACAACTGGTTCAGGAGCCCACTCGATTTACAAATGGTTGCGAAAACATACTTGACAACAAATAATCCTGACCGAACTGGGAATATCATGTTTGATTAATGGATTAGAGACAGCAAGTTTTCTGTCACGAGACTGAGCACTATAACATCCAAACCCACCTAAAATAAACGCAAAATATTTCTGTTTAGAAAAGTAGATAAAAATTCGCCGGATACTTTCCTAAGAAACAGTCTCCACTCCTTCCAATCTGACTATGTAAGCGTAGACCAAATGTGGTTTAAATTCAGAGAAATAGTATCAATGGTAATTAAGAGATATATACCACACAAATTAATAAAAGATGGTACTGATCCACAGTGGTACGCAAAACAGGTCAGAACATTATTTCACTAGCAACGAAAAAAAGCATACCAAATTTAAAGAACGCAAAAACCCCAGGATTGGCGAAGTTTTACAGAAGCTCGAAATTTAGCGCGAACTTCAGTAAGAGATGTTGTTGATAGTTTCCACAGCGAAATAGTGTCTCGGAGTCTGGCAGAAAACCTAAAGTGATTCAGGTCGAGTGCTACCGAGAGGGGACTAAAAATTGATTCCATATTTTCAGATTTCCAGAAGGCGTTTGACACTGTTACTCACAAGTGACTGTGTGCCCATGGAGTCTCATTTGTGATTTCCTGTCAAAGAGGTCACAGTTTGCAATAGCTGACGGAAAGTCATCGACTAAAACATAAGTAATACCGGGCGTTTTCCAAGGAAATGTTGTAGGACCTCTGTTGTTCCTGATATACATAAACGATTTAAGAGACAATCTGAGACGCACCATCAGACTCTCTTAGATGAGACTGTCATTTACCGTCATGTAAGGTCATCAGATGATAGAAACGAATTGCAAAATGATGGTAGTTGACTGTAAATCATGAAAAGTGTGAACTCACCCACATGAGCATTATAACGAATCCGCTAAATTTCAGGTAGACGATAAATCACACAAATCTAATGGCTGTCAACTAAATACTAAGAAATCACAATTACGAATAATTGAAATTGGAACCATCACATAGATCATGTTGTGGAGAAACCAAAGCAAAGGCTGCGATATATTGGCACAACTCTTAGGGAATGTAACAGATCTACTAAAGAAACTGCCTACACCACGCTTGTCCGTCCGCTTCAGGAGTATTATTCTATGCTGTGGGATCCGCATCAGATAGGATTGACGAAGTACAACGAAAAATTTCAATGTAGTGCAGCTCGTTTTGTATTATCGTGAATTAAATGAGAGACTGCTACGGATGCGATACACGATTAGGGGTAGCAGTAACTAAAACAAAGGTGGTTTTCTCATGATGTTTCAATCAACATCTTTCTCATTTTGTTGGCGCCCACCTACATCGGGATAAATGATAATCATAATACATGATAAAATTAGAGAAATTAGAGCTCGCAGGAAAGATTGAAGAGTACTATTCTTTTTTTTCTGTTCGAGAAGTTGCTTAAAATGGTTCGATGAACCCTCTGCCAGGCATTTAGTTGTGAATTGCAGAGTAATCATGTAGATGAAGACGTAGGTCCCACGTCATTTTCCCTCTAACAGTAAGCTGGCACCGAATTGCACAACATTAGGAAATAGTAGGTACCGGAACAAATTATTTGATGTAAATGTTACACACTGCCTTTGTTTCCGTATTCTCTTACTTGGCATCCGCTACCTTATTATTCTTTCCTAGAAAGATGAGACCATTGCGTGGCAGGCATTTCCAGATGTGGTGATATTTCGATTCGGTCGTTTCCTGAACGGTGAAAATAAATATTCCTGCAGGAAAAGCACGCGTCAAATCAGCCTTCGTTGGCAAAATTGTGGCGCACCATAGGGTGGATATATAGAAAAGGATATATACAGTTAGCGAAAATGATGATTCCTTTATTGTTTCGACGTCATAATTAAAACATCATGAGTACCCTTAATACACTGATAAAGATTTAAAGATCGATTAGTCGCCCAATATAATTCTTGTTATCTGAAGCCTTCGTCACCATGATATATCCTCCAATTCGGTTGCGTGATTTGATCCGCTGATCTACAAGAATTAGCTGGTACCTGCCTCGCGTCGTTGTGTTTCGAATGACGGCTTTCATAAGCTGTCTATATTACATACGCTTGCGGACATCTTACGTAGACAATCAGATCGTTTACGCAAGCTAATAAATTCTATAAATTAATTAATGATCAGCCTTGTTGAAACAATATTAAAGCTTTCAAGAAAACATAGTAACTGAACTAATGTGTTACTAATGTCGTTTGACACCAACAATGGTGGATACTTGCAGTCAATGTGTGGGACAAATTAATAAACTGTAAAGCAAGAAAAAAATGTTGAACACTAATTATTTACACCAGATATATCGCTACAACGCTATTTGTTGAAATTTTTCAATATTCGCTAGTGATGGGCAATTAAAGTGTAAGAATAAAAAAAGTCAACTGTTAAATAACTTTTGTTCATGGTTTTTTAAACATAAAGTGTACTGCCATACAAACAGCTTTAGTCCATGACAATCCCTATAACTTTTATACATATATCTTTAGCTAAAATAAACAGAATCTACTCTTGCTAATACCCCAGATGATGTTCATATAACAACAGAAATAAGTCAACAGTTAATCTGAAGGTTTGTTATTAATTTAAATATACTCATACAGACAGCTGCATCTCCCTGCAGATACAGTAACTCTGTATCACTGATTCCTGGGTTTTCATGTTAATGCCAATCATGAGAATCAAAAAAAATGCTATAAACTGCCTGTAATATACGTAATATACAAGTAGTAATAAGATATCAGATCACCTAAAGTTTGTTCTTGTAGTAATTTATTTATTTATTTTAATTTGTGCTCTCATGTTATCGCTAGTCTGATTAAAATATTTGCTCTTATATCGACATTAATACATGTAAAGAACAACAAATTACATCTCTGTGAAAAGTAGGCCTATGCCATATCTTTCTGTCAAGATCTTTGTTGCAGGCTACAGTTGTAAAGCGCATGCTGAATGCTGGAAAAGTCTCGCTGTCAGAGTGTAAATTAATATAGTTTGTGTCGAAGTGTGTGTAGAGCTTTAACAACTGGACATCCAAATGGAAGCAGACAGATGGACACTAACCGAAAAAGCCGCCTATACTGTTGCAGTAAGTAAAAAACTAAATTTACATCCATATCGACAGATAAGCTATAGTCATTTCGATACATTAAAGTATGTTCCATCTTTTTGTCATAGAGCCAGCACCCAGAATTATGCTAGCAATAATGATATAACTTCCTGAAACCATCTGAAGATGAACCTGAAAAGGTTCGAAAACCGGTTCATGAAATAAAACATAATTATTCAAAAAAGTGGTTGGTTGCAATTTTGTATAACTTATTTACATTCAATATATAGTCACGGTTCTAAAATATCCGTAATGGATAAACCTAATCAGATGCATTACATTCCTAAGAAATGTAGAAGTCATTTGAGCCACAATGTAATAATAATTATCATCATTTATATTTTCATTCCTTTTAATATTTCGTTTTTAAAGATGTTTGTTACTCGAAAATTGGATCTTCGCTGTCATTTTCACACGTTTTCCAAAACATACTTTGGACAGCTGATGTAGAGTAACAGCACTATCGTTGTTTGTTTGCTTTTTGGAAAAAGTTAAGTATCACTGCGATCTATCTAACAGGATGTTAAAATTTGATTAATTTCGTTAAATTCATGAAAAAATTAGGTTAGTGTACAGAATGTGTATATGTTAAAATTAAAATTGGATCATTAAACGTGTGATTATGCAGAATACTATGGAAAATATGTATTGCTCTAAAGAATTTATTTGTAGAATCAGATGGATCAAATGGCTCTGAGCACTATGGGACTTAACATCTGAGGTCATCAGTCCCTTAGAACTTAGAACTATTTGCACCTAACTGACCTAAGGACATCACAAACATCCATGTCCGAGGCAGGATTCGAACCTGCGACCGTAGCGGTCACGCGGTTCCAAACTGAAGCGCCTAGAACCGCTCGGCCTGTGTAGTATCAAAAACATGTAAAAATGTTGGTATGTGTGCAGAAAAATATGTGTAAAAATACTTTCGTATTATTATTAAAATTGAATGTGAATAACTAAAGCTGTGATTATACAGAACATTAGGAAAAAATTGCTGTTAGCAATTTATATGTACGAGGGTTGTTCAATAAGTAATGCAACACATTTTTTTCACAACTAGTTTAGGCTGAAGAAATGCGGAATTTTTTGTTGGACATCGTGCAATATTACCGCTTCAGCCACTATAGTTCCAGATAGGTGGCAGCGCTATATGTAGACTTCAGAATGACGGATATTAATAGGCGGTTGCAGAATGTCTGCAGAAATCTGGCAGTGAACAAAAGCATGGTGAGTCTTTGCGCGAGTCAACTGTCATCACATCAATAAGGTCGCGCAAATCTTTCCTATCTCCCGGGTGCCGACCGGCTGCACACACCTTCAGGAAAGTGAAGAAACGACTTGTGCGTTTTGTTCGTCAAAAAAATTCAAACGAACTTCTCATTTTCCGTGACGACGCAATGCCTCACACAAGTCTACGCACACAAGAAGAGCTCACAGCCGACCCGGGTGGCCGAGCGGTTCTAGGCGCTACAGTCTGGAACCGGGCGACCGCTACGGTCGCAGGTTCGAATCCTGCCTCGGGCATGGATGTGTGTGATGTCCTTAGGTTAGTTAGGTTTAAGTCCCATAGTGCTTCGAGCCATTTTTTTGAAGAGCTCATAAAACTTCATTGGACTGTTATTCGTCATCCACATCACAGCCCCGATTTGGCACCTTCCGACTTCCATCTGTTTGATCCAATGAGATACGCATTCCGCGGTAAGAAGTACTTGGGTGATGGGGAGGTTACTGATGCAGCAACACTTTCACAGTTGAGCGGTCCCATGCGGGCGTATAGGCCGTCCCAGTAAGGAGACATAAGGCTGTCGCATTTAACCGAGATTATTTTGAGAAATGGAGTTTTGTAGCAAAAGGTGTGGGAACAATGTGATGTATTTGAATTCTGAACAAAACCAACCTGCCCTCAGACAAAAATGTTGCGTTACTTATTGACTGCCCCTCGTAGTATCAAAATGTATATGACACACAGATGTTACAGATTGCCACTAGTACGGTGACGTAACTAGCATTTACGATGGTATTTGTAGGTTTTTGGGCTCAGGATGGGAAATATGTGTATGTGACATGTTTAATGTAGTTCTGATTCTTGTGAACTGGCCGAATTTGGCAACCACGTAATAATGTTCCTAAAGGACGATGACTACACAAAAAATAAAGTCAACAGCTATGTTATCAATAGCTTGTTTATAAATGGTATTAAAGTGATTAAACCCGAACTTTTGATAGGTAACTATCTTACAAAAGGGTAACAGTGGAAGCCAGCTCTGTGCGGGGGACAAGAACATTGACTTTAATTTATTATTTAGACTCATTCGATTCATTATGCAGACTACTGGCAATGAATTGCAGAGAAACGCAAATAATACAGTTGTGTTGTGTAAGAGTAATTATAGAGATACAGAAATGCTAAATTTATCTTCAGTTTTATATTAAATACACAGTTTATCCAGAGACTGGAAGCCAGAGACCTGTCAGAATCTTCAACAATCGCAGTGAAGCAGACAATGATACAGGATAACACATCGTTAACTGTGGCTAGAATAGTAAAAATTTTCTGTGCTTCATTTCCATTACGAAAATCATTCTGATACCGTATTTGAGTCTTTCAAACGATGTCAAAGACAGAATAGATACTTTTGGTGCTAATTAATTGTATTTCGGATCATTTAATTATGTTTTCATTACTCTGTTTCGCTTTCTCTACTTTCACTTATTCCATTTTGGTCGGAATATTATTTCTAGAGGATTTACAGGTACTAAGCAACTAAAATAATGGAGTAGAGAAATAATATTAATGGTAATAGTAACACAAATGAGTAGTAATGCTGCGGCGAGTCTGGAACAGCTAAAATCTTTACAGACATATTACGCGGACATTCTGGCGCGCTTTGACTATGAACGCGGTTACTGACCTTCTCATGGTCATCATGAAGGACATTTATGACTTTATCGATGAACTTAAGCCATTACGTCATCAGTCAATCAATAAATGGAAATCAAAAGTACCACCCTCTCCCATCTCCTCTTTTACTCTCCCCTCCAGCCAATCATGGTGTAGTATTCAAAATCCAAGCTAGAGGAAATAGCCAAATTGTGTTAGTGGGAAATTAAAAACGGTGTCCTCCTCAACCTATCTCCAAACAATCACAGCGCAGTACTCCTTTTATCCAGCCAATCATAGCATAGTATTAAAAACCCATAGCAAATAGTCCAATAGTGTCAGTGAAAAATTTAAAACCCAAGCCACTCAAAGTGTATTATCACAATAATCTATAAGAATGTCAACTTCCTATCTCCAGCAAATCATAGTGCAATATGAAAAGTACAAGATGATCGAAATAGACCAATCGTGTGCGTTATCACTCCTCCCTCTCCTCTTTCCAGCCATTGCTACTTGTCTACTAGACATTTTATTTTCGTAGGAAATTTATCAAAGAGTTTTCAGGATGTGTACTTCGCGCCTTTCTGTGTAAAGGTAGACGACAGTGAAACTTATCTGTCCTTATAATATTGTATTTGTGATTAACTCTAGTTTTCTCCAGCCGTAACAGATTTTGATAACAATTTCTGTTAATAAATACCTGAGTCGTGAACTGTGTTTAATATTCCCCAGATCATCTGTAAAAAGTGTGAAAAGTCTTTTGGCAAAATACTGCACTCATGGCCATAAAAATGACGGTACATTGTACACAGGAAGTGTATAACTCATCAGTTAAAACTGGGGTTGAATTCAAATCGCATTGCTGATCTGTTGCTATGATTTAAGTGCTATAGCCCTTTAACTTACGACAGTCCAGGATACGACGGAAAATAGTTGATTTCTGCAATAAAAGTCGAAGAGTTCTGCAATAAAATTAGCCTGAAATAATCGATTTTACGACATTTAACGGAGTATAACCATTAGTTATTAAACTTTTACTAGCAGTAACACCATACACAGATACCGTTAAAATTGTCGGAAAGCATAAAGCGGATGTCACGGCACTACCTCCTGAATGTATAGAATATACGACGTATGTAGATATGCAACAGGCGGAAGTAACGAGTAGAATTTTATGAATAAAGAGAGAAAGAGAAGATGTAGTAAAAAAGTGGCACTATAAGGTGACGAGGACAGACGATCGCTTCGTTTGTTTTGTACATCACAGAAGTGTTTACTTGTTTTAGCGTTGCTCCTCATAGGGACACACAATTTTAGCATCAGCAGTTCATAATGTGTCTCCATATCATTCCACCCACTATCTATTGTTCCCCGTCTCATTTTATGATTCACTGGTAGATTATTCTCATTGGCAGTGAATATACTTAAAAACCATCCCAAATTTCCAAATTTGGGAACTTGTTTAACAACTCCACAGCATCAAATCTAGACCGTGAAGCTGCAGTCACTTCCCCACAACGTCAGAGATAAAACGTAAAACTTAGGCGTATGAGCACCGCAAGAAATCACATCACAGTAGTATATTGATATAGAAAGGAACAATTGTCTTCGTTTTTAATGAAACCACCCGCGACGAGACTTTAAAATCTTCCTTCCACCTTTCGAGAAAAAATTATGACTCTTGTATCCACGTAATACGCTACTTTGATACGTTTCACTATAGCTAACACAAGTGAGAGTAAAAAACGGTGGAACAACATAAGAGCGCAATGTACTATTTTTTCCGTATTATTTCTTGGTGGGTGCAACAAGGTCAAAGTTTCAATAGAACCATCATTTTAAATATAAAATAGATTATAGAAGGCAAACGCGTTTGCTAAGGTCGCTAATAATAAACTTTACTCTCGATAACCGTTTTCGGTAATCAGTGTTACCATCTTCAGATCTGGAAAGCAATAATATAGTGTAACACTATACAAAGCAATTGTAATACACAGTACCAGGCACAATACAAAAGTAAAACCAGAAATGCTACGTACCTCGACAGATTATTACATATTTCTTAAAGTAGCAGTAAGAGTACCCTTTCTCATGAATTGGCAGATACCTAACATCGGCATGTCACAATAAAACAACTATTTACACAGTTATGCACTTGCATACATCTGCCTCACGCCACTCAAATGGTTCAAATGACTCTATGCACTATGGGACTTAACATCTGAGGTCATCAGTCCCCTAGACTTAGAACTACTTAAAGCTAACTAACCTAAGGACATCACACACATCCATGCCCGAGGCAGGATTCGAACTTGCGACCGTAGCAGCAGCGCGGTTCCGGACTGGAGCGCCTAGAACCGTTCTGCCACAGCGGCCGGCTCACGCCACTCACAACACAGCCACGTCACTGCAGCCAGGCCGCACCTTAACTGCAGGTGTGACCGTTAAAGGATAGACTTTGACGACTGGCCGACAAGTGTCACTGCGTGACATGAAATATTCATTCGTAAAAGAAATTATGTAATTACTTTACAGTGTGCTAGCCAAAACATGAACGAAAATAAATCCAAACACATGTTTACAAAATCACTGGCAATAATTAATTAAGGCAGGCTCTAAAAAATTATTCTTACGGAGTGAATTACGCAATGTACCTATGTAAAGTTACCACAGACTAATATGCAATAGATTACCTAACACAGGATTCCATAGTTTAAAAAGCCACAGATAAATGTAAAACGTCATTAAAATATTTAAAAAAATATTAAGAATTTTACAAATCTTAAAAAAGGGGGCAAAAATTACAATCTGAGTTTCTAGACCGTCTTGAAATTAGCAGTGTAAGCTGTGGTTACAAACCAATTGACGCCAATCTACTCAAATGATAACATAGTAAAAAATTTTACTATAAACTGCAGAAATGTAATTATCAGCGAGGCTTTAACAAAATTATTTGGGTAATCTGAGCTTCTCCAATGTCGTTTAAGTAGCAGTGCAAGTTATTGTTATGTCCAAAGTAACAACACTCAGCACCGTAATAAAATGTGAATAAAAAATTAAAAAATTCTTAAACTTTGGCAGAAATAGTTATCAGCAGGGCTTACGCATGTCTTTTGAGTAACCAAGCATGTGAGCCAAAAAATAGTAATTACAGCAACAATGGTAACACAATTAGATCATCGCTATATTAAAAGCTTTTAGAATTAAAGCTAGGGACGGTAAAAGGCGTCACACTGCAATTTATTCCAGTTCTTTTCGTCATGATTTGGCACTCTACAAATCAGCGCTGGCTTATTCGTTGAGAAGAGCATAGGTTCTATTGAAATGATTCATCAGTGGTACCGATATGCTCCTGTTTAGTTTCTTCTGCCTTTTCAGTTCGAGGTTAGTCATAAGGTTTTAATTATCTATATGTGGTGATTTTGATCCAGCGGCCATTATAAACTAGTACAGAAAGGAATTACAGACACTGGTGGCGAGCTGGCCTTGATTAAAGTGATAGAGAACAGACACCACAGATATAAAATTCAGGTGAGGATGGACTTTGACATCTTCAGTGCGGATCCACACCAATGTCGAACTCTTACGGGAATCGGCAAAATGTCGCTACTAATGAGGCTAATGGGCAAGGGGTACTAAAGTGTTGGTATGTGGATAAGTTGCGAATTTGTCTCTGACAGGAGGTGTGCTAGGGCAATCTGTGCAGTTGCCCCGACCATTGGGTTCGGATGACTTAGTGGTTGTCAACCTGGTACGTAATGGGGAACAAAAATCAGATAACTCGATAGAGACTCTATAGAATCCACATCTTGCCGATTTACCTTTATGTGAGGACTGCAACGTTCAGGATACACATGTACACCGGCTACGCTGTGGTTCGGTAGAAGAGTTCTGGTATTTTGTGCGTCGAATTTTGGCTCTCTTATTACGGATGTCGCCTTCTTGTGTCGATACACGCACTCTTCTCTACCCTTTATAATATAATAAAAAATATAACAGAAATATATGTTTAGATATATGGAATTAATGAAATTAATTTTTCGGCGCTCGGATAAGCACAGTAAGCTGGGCTATGCCTGTAAATGAGCTCATATGAGTTCATATTAGTTCTGCATGGATGTAATACCCTTTCTCTTGCTGTAGATTTATGCTTACCAATTAATAACACTACGTCCGATCGCCGTATCCTCCTACAAAATCTTGACCGTGTCCATGATATGGTAATCGGAGTTTCGTGATAACTCCGAAGTACACAGGTGGGCTTCAGTTCTTCTTATTACAGTACTTCTTGGAATAATAACTCAATTTTTTCACTAACGAAATACGAATGTATTATTTCTTGACACACATAAAAAATACAGACTTTTCACTTATTCCCATAATCAAAATGGCTACCGCCGATTACGCTCTAAAATAGCTTGCATCTACCCTCGTTCATTAGCAGAGAGTGAGACCTTCCTCATACCGAGGCACGGGAAAAAATATTATGTTTTTTAACATTTGAAAATAAAAAATACATGACGTAAGGCGCAGTCTCTACGCTGGGCTACTGCTTTACCATTTCCGTTTGCCTTTAAGGAAAACGAAAACATAAACGCAAGAAATGCAAAAGGTACATCACAAATGACCCCTACTGTATACTGTCGGAAATAAGTCTCTTTATTTAGGGAGACAGTAGACAATAGTCTTATTTACATTGGGGCTTATTGTATGGTTATTTGGTGCAAGTCAATGGAGTCTTAATACCCTTTTACTACTGCAAGTTTATTTACAAAGCTTCATTTCATTGTCCATTGCAAATTCATATAAATAAATACATTCACATATACCTATATTAACAATAGCACGTCCATGTTGTAGTCTGTTATTTATCCTAACATTTGTTAAGCTGTATCGTGTGAACGTGAGAAAATTTTATATTTCCTAAATCGTCCTCCCACCCTGTTTTACAAATTGTTTTTCTCACTTGCTTTCGGTTCATTGGCTATTCTGAGAAGGTGTCCTTTCGACACACGCTATCTTATTGTTCGCTGTACTTACGGCCAGCAGCAGCTCACTGTTTAACGCGCTCCCGCGCCCGGGTTCCCAGGTTCGACTCCCGGCGGGGTCAGGGATTTTCTCTGCCTCGTGATGACTCGGTGTTGTGTGATGTCCTTAGGTTAGTTCGGTTTAAGTAGTTCTAAGTTCTAGGGGACTGATGACCATAGATGTTGAGTCCCATAGTGCTCAGAGCCATTTCAACCATTGTTGTTTAACGCTCCCGTGCATTCACTGTAATGTCGCTCCAGGCTTATGAAGTCGGTGTTGTATATGCCTTCCAGTCCCGAAACTGGATACCACGGATACAGCTCCAACGCTCAACCCGAAGAACACCAATACCTCATCTCGCACCTGGAGACGAAGTTTTCGGCCAGTGAAATTGAAGGTCAGGGCCGTACTGCAGGACTCAGCATTATCTTCAGTTGAGCATTGTTGTCGGGCGGTCCTCACACATCAATTAGTGGTTATATGGATTTCCTCTGATTTCCCCGTCGCACACGCATCACACTAACTGTATTCACTTCGCTAGACTGTAGCGTTTAGTCTTATCACAGCTCAGCCATTATTTTCACTATTATCAGGCCTTACTATTTTTGTATCACTTCACACTTGCGAGTATTTTACTCCTCCATTGCTTTGCATTTCACATACATACATACATAAATGGTTCTCCTTTAAGAATAAAATTTCACATTAAGTTCGCACCAGTACACACAATTTACATAGACATAGATATTGACAATAATAAAGTGGGCAAGCAAATGTACAATTCACATTTCATATATGGACTCCATGTTACGTACCATCTTACAAAGTAAATTAGAAGGAATCTTGCATTTATTCTGAATATTTGCATTTTGTTTTCTTGTCTTGCAGGACCGGCCTCCTGCTCATTTATACCTTCACAACTACACATAGAAAATACTTTCCAGCACTACTCACTACATGGAAAAAAGAGGATTTGCTAGGGTCTGCTTCAGAGATCAAGCTACTTCTGGTATTGCTACTTGTAGTGCGTTGTCAGTGTACTTATTCTATCGTTGTCATTTGATAAATCTTCATATATTTACAATATTTACAAGCGCTCGTTTGTGAGTGAGTATGTGGAATGTTTTATCCCTTGACAATCTTGACTTCATCACTGCTTGTTAATCGTAATATTTCATATTCATGTGCACATATTATTTCAAGCCGTATATCTGCCTTATTGATGCGACGACATATACATGTTTACCTTCGTGTGACCGGTAATTTTACTGTATTTTTGTCTTGTGTAATTCCACTCATAATTAATTCCCGCTAAAGAAGAAGATGCTTAAGCTAAATGTACTTCTCTCGCTTCTGCGTGTGTCAAGAACTCAGTGTAGAAAATAATGTTTCATTGCATTTTGTGTTCATCCCTCGTACGAATTGTATACCATATCATAATTTATACTCACCTTATAATTACTCAAGCTGTAATAGCTAGTCGCTAAGGAAATATTTTTCACACTAAATTGTTTTACATTCTGATGTATGCGTAGCAAATTACTGTGCTGTGGTGTACGTTAAATGCACCTTGTACCTTTGTTACTATTGACTTCACTGCCTCTTCTTCACTCTTAACTGCATCTTCAAGATGTTCGTTTCCACAATAACTTACCGTACATGCATCATCATATTTCGCCTTCCACGCTCATACAATCATTCATTCTGAGACTGAAAACTATATAATCTATTCTTTCTTACATCGCCTTCGTGGCCCTTCCCTAGATACCCGCGATATATGTATCTTCATATTCATCGCCATATACCCAGATAATTATTCATTAAAAATCTTCCACATAAATCTCCATCTATACCCATTTATTACCTGTGGGGTTTTCACACTAGCACAACAGCCCTATTTATTTCTTCCCACAAATACAAATAGACTCATATTACTGTAATACACTTTCACTCTCTTCTTAGTTTCACTACGTGTATGATATGTCAGTACAAAGGTATATTAAGCAATCTGTTGAATCGAAAATCTTTCACACTCTCTGTATTTCCTAGTATTGTCCAGCAGTGAAATTCATTTATTTCTCCATGCTGCTTTTTAAACATGCAGTACTTACCTCAGTTATTTTGTTTAAGTTCATGTAATTACTTTGTGTGCGTTACTTAGCTTATCTCCCACGTGTTGTACGATTCGTGCTCACGGTTTTATTTTGCTGCTGATGCTTTTCCTATAAGGTACCATGTAATTAATAGCAACTAACATAATTGAGTTCTGTAATAGCAAATTTCTGGGTATGTATTCTTCCTGTACGTTAAGCTCACTACTTCTAATATTGTGTGTAAAGAAGTGTAGTTCTATAAGTGCACAACTGCTCCTCTCGCTAAATCTTGTACGATATGTTATTTTATAGTTTACATCTCAGTCACACGCATTTTTCTGTGTGTATATTTCATTCTCTCTTTCTCATCGTCGCTTACTTGCGTATGCAAGTCGCTTAGTTCTGTGCTAATCGCGTTCTTTTAAGAGTACATGTTATTTCTTCTCTTTCAGACTTGTCTTAATACTGTTATATATAGTCGGATGGTCATTTCCGGTGTATATTCTCTTCTACTATTAATCCTTATACTTATTTGTAACTATGGACATTCAGTAGCCTATATTAAGTTCTCAAATTTAGCGTATTCTACGCTGCTTACAGTTTACTTGCGCTGATGGGCTACTTTTCTTAAAACTACGTATGCTTAAAGTTAATGATATACTCTTAAAATTAGTGCTCTTTACAGTATAGTCTCAGATTTGGGAAAAAATGTCTGTATTCGATACGTTCTCCATTTCGTGTTGCTTCTGTTTCGTACAGTTGGATGCTTGCCGTGGATGCCGATTAGCTTAAATTCTAAAATGTTTTTAGTCGTGTTGCGCCCTGTGTCTTTGTGCATCTTAAAGGGGACTCTGAACTTGACATTTTGCATAATCTGCCCCTACGATCAGATGTTAGCCGCTTCGCATATAGTTGTTAATGTACGCTCCGCGTTAAGGGCGGATGCGCGTCTCAGTACATTTCACCGCTCGTGACCCTCGCTTAAGGATCGCGCGCTGTGAATTCCTTTCTTTTCCATCACTCTTATTCAAGTTTTTGCACCTGATGTAGTATAACTAGGTCATCCAGTTGTTTTCATTCATTCAGTACTATGTAAAGTTGTTTTAGTTTCTGTTGTATATTAAGTGTTTCCTTTGCTAATATCAAAAGGATCCTTTCTTTCTATAGATATTTAAGTCTTAGGAAAGTACAATATCAATATACAAGGAAAATTTCTATTCACTATGTTGCATCTCATTCCTTGCATGTTACATAGTAGAAGAAAATCGGACATTCCTTGTTGACTAAACAGGATAGTAGAAGAGGGAGAATGCACTGGAAATGTATGAGAATTTTACCCCATAGTTGGGAGGAACCGAGCGCCAGTCGGTTTATTCGTCAAAGGGCGACAAACCTCCTACCTTCATGTGTTTTATTGATATAACAGATAGGGAAAGAACGAGACTTGAATTTTAATTTCATAAATTTTCATTTAATAATTAACCTTTATGTGGATACATGCCTTTTATTCAACCATTTTTTATATGTCCAACCAAGTAGCACGCATGATGTGGCTTGTCAACAATGATATATGAACCAACATGTAACAATTGCCATTTTTAATTCAATGCTTTTAACATTGATGATTTTGGATGAGTTCTTAGTAGTACCTCCTGTCCAATCTGGAATTCTGTGACGGTTTTCAATTTCCTATCGTAAATTTCTTTCCTTATTTGAGCTTGCTCTTCCAATATAATTAGCTCTCGTCGTAAAGGCTACGTCTTTGTGCTCTAATTTAGGTATCGGTTTTACCCATTCATCGAGTTCCACCTTTTCAAACATAAGTTCGGCCGGTGTGTACCCTGTTGATGAGATTTACTATATGCTGAAACGTACCAAGGTATTCTATCCATTTCCTTTGATTACATGATAAACCTATTAAATTCACGAAAGCATGATTCGACGGGACTTGCTTCCGGGTGTAACTTGGATACTAAAACATGCCGTATGTTTTTTGATTTCAAAAATGATTTCCATTGGTTATTTGTAAAATTTGATGCGTTATCAGTTAGTACTGCGTGGGGTTCCCTATGGGAACCCTGAAACGTGACGGCTAACGGGGCTCTGGTGAAGCTGCGATAGGCCTAGCAAGCCAGTAGTGGATAAATCAACTGCTTTTAAAAAGGGAACATGCCTCGGATCACGGAACGGATTTAAAGGAAACCGACCAAGCAATGGAAAAGGATTACGAGATGGTTTACGGCTGGGCACCTTAAACGTAAGGACTGTAACTGGGAAGTTAGAAGAAATTGTAGAAATGATGGAAAGGAGGAAATTGGACATCTTGGGACTTGCTGAGACTAGGTGGAGAGGATTTGGTGAAAAACCACTAAGTAAAGGATGTAAACTGTACTGGATAGCGAATGAGAGGGGAAGAAATGGAGTGGCAATAGTGGTCAGTCTGCAGGAGGAGGTGGAAGGTATCAATGATCGAATGATAAAAGCCAGAGTACGGGTGAAAGGAAAAAGCATTGAAATCATCCAAGCATATGACCCACAGGTGGGGTGTACAAAAAAGGAGAAGGAGGAATTTGAAGATGACATGCAAAAGCAGCTAAATGGAGGAAATCAGATTATAATAGGGGACTTCAATGCACATGTTGGCACAGACAGGAAAGGATTCGAGGAGATAATGGGACTAGAGGGCTGGGGGAACCGAAATAGAGAAGGAAAATTGTTGCTGGAATTCTGCAAGAGGAATGGGCTGGCGATCGCAAATTCCTGGTACAAGAAGAGGAGTAGTCACAAAATAACTTGGTACAGTGGGGACTGGTCCCAAACTTCAGTAGTAGACGATGTACTAGTGGATAGGCAGATGATGAGCAGCCTCACAGATGTTAAGGTCATACCATCTGAGGCCTTAGACAGTGACCATCGGCTGTTGGTAGCCACCCTGAGAGAGAAAAAAGATAGGAGGGCAACAGATATACAGGAGAAAAGGTTGAAGACATGGATGCTGAAAGAGGATGAACGGAGGAATCAGGAAGAAGCTGCCAAAGGAAGATCAGAGAACAGTGGAAGAAGAATGGGGAGATTTTAAGAGGGCTCTAGTTGAGGCAGCTGAGACTGTGTGCGGAAGAACTAGCACAAAGAGGAGAAGTAGGGAAACCCCATGGTGGAACAACATATGTAAAGAGGCAGTACTTCGAAAGAACAAAGCCTTCAGAGAATGGTTCCAGACCCGAACAGAGGAAGCTAGGGTAAAATATAAGGAAAGCAAGAAAGCGGCACAGACCATAGTAAGGGCGGAGAAGAAGAAGTGGATGGAAAAATGGACAAGAATGTTAGAAGAGGACAGTGAAGGGAACAAAAAAGTACTTTACACCATGGTAAGAAATAAGAGGAACGACAGAAGCGAGTGCCTGAGGATCATGGATAATAATGGAAGAGTTGTGGAGGAAATGCATGAGCTCAAAAAGATTTGGAAGGAGTACTTTGAAGATCTGTTGAATGCCGCCAAGCGGGTAACTAACAGCGATGGAGAGCCTAAGGCAGCAGACGATTATAATAGTGGGGAAATTGATGATCTAACTTGGAATGAAGTGGAAGAAGCCATAAAGAGGATGAAAGGGGGCAAGGCACCAGGTTGGGACGAAGTAACAGTGGATATGATACGAGCAGCAGGAGAAGTAGGAACCCAGTGGCTATACAGAGTGCTGAGGGTGGTGTGGAAGGAGAACAGAATTCCTGAGGATTGGAAGAAAGGAATTATAGTCCCGATCTTCAAGAAAGGGGATAAAAGGAGATGTGAGAACTACAGAGGAATCACCCTGCTATGCCACTGTGGAAAAATCTATGAAAAGATGCTGGAGAAGAGAATAAAAAGCAGTATTGAAAGTAGACTGCAAGAGGAGCAGTACGGTTTCAGACCGGGAAGATCAACAACGGACCTCATATTTGCGGTAAGGCAACTGCAGGAAAGGCACTATGAGTACGGGAAGGACTTAATCATGGCCTTTTTGGATATTGAGAAGGCGTATGACAGTATCTGTAGGGACAAGCTCTGGGATGTGCTGAACGCAAAAGGGATAGATGAATAGATAACACGAAAAGTCAGAAAAATGTATGAGGGAAGTGAGAGTTGTGTGAAAGTGGGGAGGGAACGTACTGCATGGTTCAAGCTGGAAAATGGGCTGCGACAGGGAAGTCCACTTTCGCCTTTATTGTTTATTATTGTTATGGATGAAATCCTACAGCAAGTATCAGATGCAATTGGAGATCATAAAATGAAAGCAGTGCTTTTTGCCGATGACCTGATGTTATGGGGAAATTGCGTGAAGGAGGTGCAAGAGCAGTTAGATGCATGGGAGGCAACGGCAGCACAATATGGAATGCATTTATCTGCAAAGAAAAGTGAAATAATCGTCACAACAAGGAAGAAGAATAGGCCAAATGTGGATATAACTTGTGGAGGGGAAAAACTACAATTGGTAGAGAACTTCAAGTACCTGGGAAGCGTGATTGAAAGTAAGGGGGGAAACGCAATGGAAATAAATGAAAGGTGCAGAAAAGCAGGGCAGTTCTACAAATGCATTAGGGGGCTTATTTGGAGCAAGGAGGTGCCACAGAAATCCAAGGGAATTATATACCGAACCTACTTTGTCCCCATATTGACATACGGAAGTGAGACATGGGTAATGCACAAAAGCGACAAAAGTAGAATACAGGCAAGTGAAATGAAGTTCCAGAGGAGCAGGTTGGGTGTAACAAGACGAGACAGATTGCGAAATTTGTATGTGAGGGAAAGACTAAAGGAGGAACCAGTACAGGACAGGACAGAAAAATCAAGACTGCAGTGGTATGGACACATGAAGAGAATGGATGAGGGAAGAATTCCAAAGAGGATGTTTGATCTGCAACTGGAGGGGAAGAGGCCCAGAGGAAGACCAAGAGATAGATGGGTGAAGGGAGTGAAGGAATGTGTGATGAGAAGAGGAGAGAACTGGACGAAGGTGGAAGAAGGGGAATGGTGGAAAGACAGAACACGATGGAGAGGCTTGTGTTCGCGACAGACCCAGCCAGTGGCTGGAAACTGTCCAAGATGATGATGATGACTGCGTGGGGTTTCCCAACGCGTGCTAGCCTTCCAGAAGTCGCCTTATAATCGGTCCAGACCTAACTGTTTTGACTGCGTATAGTTGGAGGTACTTACTAAAAACGTCATACAGAGCTACGATCTGTTTGATCCCGCCGCGGTCTTGGCGATAAGGTCCGGCAGTGTCAAGAGATACAAGATTCCTTGTTGCTTTGGTATTATTGGGTGTAGTACGTTAAGACATGTCCTATTCTGATACTTGTCCTTTTGACAAACCGCACAGCGTCTGATAACTTGATCTATGCGTCGCCTCATATTAGAGGAATAACAATACGTAGAAATTTTGGCACCACACTTTAGCACTCCATAGTATCCCCATGTGCGGTGCGTGTGTTGAATTAAGTTGTCGGATATTCCTGAGGTCTGCACACACATCACTTATCCCTTCGTCGATCACTTCTATGAAAAAGGATGCCATTATGTATAATGTAATACTGCTCTAAATGTTCGTGTGTTCTAGACAGTAAATTTTTTATTACCTTGCTCCATCTCGGGTCTTCTTCCTGCAAGCGTTGCATGGTTTAAAAGTTCAATTATTTATTAAAAGTACCATGAAATCTGATCTTTGCTCATCTAACTCGTGGGAATTGGTGAGGCCTTGGGTAACCGTGATAGTGCATCTGCCAAAACATTCTGTTCCACTTTTATGTACATTATTTCAAAATCAAACTCCTGAACATATATGCACCACCTTGGTATTCTCTTATGTAACAGCTTACACGTAAGAAGAAAGGATAAAGCTTGATGATCACAGTAAACTTTAGTATGTTTTATACATAGGTAATATTGAAATTTGCGAAACGCCCAACTACTGCTAACGCCTCTAGCTCAGTTACAGAATATTTCACATTCCGTGAGGGTTCTACTAGCAAAACCGATTATATTTACTTCTTCTTTACCAGCCTTTGTAATTATTTGAAACAGACACGCACCTAGCCACTGATAACAAGCATCGGTGCTTAAACAGAAGTCCAACTCCACATCTGGCTGTTTAAGGATAAGTAGAATTCTTACTGATGAAATGTAAATGTAAATGCCGTGTGGCCAGGGCCTCCCGTCGGGTAGACCGTCGCCTGGTGCAAATCTTTCGAGCTGACACCACGTCGGCGACTTGCGTGTCGATGAGGATGAAATGATGATGATAAGGACAACACAACACCCAGTTCCTGAGCGTAGAAAATCTCCGACCCAGCCGAGAATCGAACCCGGGCCGTGAGGTATGACATTCCGTTTCGCTGACCACTCAGCTACCAGGGGCGGACACTAATGATATGCCCTAAGAATTTTATTTTGTCTTTTCCGAATTCAGACTTTTTATAGTTAACTGTGACATCGTATTCATCAAATTTTTGAAAAACCTTTTCCAAAGTTCTTACATGTTCATCCTATGTTTGGGTCGCAATTAATAGGTCATCAACCTAGAGTGTGACCTGGCTAAGCAGTTCTGGTCCAAGTACTCTGTCCAGGGCTTCAATAAATACACCAGTGCTCACGTTTAATCCGGAAGGTAGCACCCTGAAGTGGTATCTTCTTCCGGCATTTATGAAAGCTGTATACTTTCTACTCTCTTCATGTAATAAAATTTGTCAGTATGGAGCCATCAAATCGAGGGATCTTAGGTACATAACGCCATGAAACTTTAATAGCTGCTCTTCTAAATTCTCTGGCCTTGTTTTTATAGGAACGATGGTTTTGTTTATTTCTCTCGCGTCTAACACCAACCTCACCGTTTCGTCAGTTTTACCAACTGCGAGAATAGTACCGAGGTAAGCTGAGTACGATGTTCCAATAACCTTCCATCTAATCATACGCTCTATTTTTTGTATTACTGCCTCTTTCTTTGCCCAAGGAATGCCATATGAAGTTCTATAATAGGTTTCACGCCGGTACACTTGCATATTATATTTATATCCCTTAATAACACTGGGTTGTTTTCGAAAAGTGCAATGATATTTAAAGAGTAATTTTGTCAATTCACTTCGCTGTTCATTGTTAAGACAAGATTTACTTGTTTTGCTGTCTACTGCTTGCTCATCGAGGATCTCCCCGCCAGCATCATAAAGTTCCATTTCATTTGCCATTAAGATATGAGGGTAGATACGTTTAACATTAATGTCAGGTATCTGCCTAGTCTGATGTGTCATTGCAGTTCTTATTAAGTCCACTGTCAGTGTGCGCTCTCCTACATGAAATTGACATTTCCCGCTGCCGATGTCTATTTTTACCCCATATCTTCTGAACACCTCCATACCAAGCACACAGTGCACTATAAGTTTTTCTACCAACAAGAAAGAACACTTCAAAATTACACCACATATGCCAATGGGTATGCTGGCCTGTAATTTTATAACTTTACATTTACTTCCCATCGCCGTTACTATAATACAGTTCTCTATAGGTAGCGTGGGTACATTTACTTCCCGCGCTATCTCTTTAAACAAGCTGCTTAACATCAGGCTTTTTGACGCGCTAGTATCCAAAAAAACTCGTATATCTATGTTTCCCACCTTTACCTTTATTGTTCCTTGAATAATTTCACTTACCTTGCGTGTTGTTTCTCCCTTCAGTGAACAAATCTTCTTTCATTTCTGCTTCCGTATCATACCTTAAAAATAGATTATCGATATGCTGTACGTGTCAGTTTGTTTCATTGTCTACTTCCTCTTCTCTGTTTCTGTTCGTGTTAGTATTTATGTCGCTAATATTATTACTGTGGCACACTGACCGTTAATTACCTTCTTCCTCTAGTCATGATTATTGTTATTTCCTGGGGGCGGTAAAAATATTGTTTCATCTTCTACCGTCACTTCTACTGTTGTTGTTGTTGCTGTTGTTGTTGTTGTGGTCTTCAGTCCTTAGACTGGTTTGATGCAGCTCTCCATGCTACTCTATCCTGTGCAAGCTTCTTCATCTCCCAGTACTTACTGCAACCTACATCCTTCTGAATCTGCTTAATCTATTCATCTCTTGGTGTCCCTATACGATTTTTACCCTCCACGCTAAATTGGTGATCTCTTTATGCCTCAGAATATGCCCTAGCAACCGGTCCCTTCTTCTTGTCAAGTTGTGCCACAAACTCCTCTTCTCTCCTATTCTATTCAATACCTCCTCATTAGTTACGTGTTCTACCCATCTAATCTTCAGCATTCTTCAGTAGCACCACATTTCGAAAGCTTCTATTCTCTTTTTGTCCAAACTAGTTATCGTCCATGTTTCACTTCCATACATGGCTATACTCCATACAAGTACTTTCAGAAACGACTTCCTGACACTTAATTCTACACTCGATGTTAACAAATTCCTCTTCTTCAAAAACGGTTTCCTTGCCATTGCCAGTATACATTTTATATCCACTCTACTTCGACCATCATCAGTTATTTTGCTCCCCAAATAGCAAAACTCATTTACTACTTTAAGCGTCTCATTTCCTAATCTAATTCCCTCAGCATCACCCGACTTAATTCGACTACATTCCATGATCCTCGTTTTGCTTTTGTTCACGTCCATCTTATATCCTCCTTTCAAGACTGTCCATTCCGTTCAACTGCTCCTCCAAGTCCTTTGCTGTCTCTGACAGAATTACAATGTCATCGGCGAACCTCAAAGTTGTTATTTCTTCTCCATGGATTTTAATACCTACTCCGAATTTTTCTTTTGTTTCCTTTACTGCTCGCTCAATATACAGATTGAATAACATCGGGGACAGGCTACCACCCTGTCTCACTCCCTTCCCAACCACTGCTTCTCTTTCATGCCCCTCGACTCTTATAACTGTCATCTGGTTTCTGTACAAATTGTAAATAGCCTTTCGCTCCCTGTATTTTACCCCTGCCACCTCTAGAATTTGAAAGAGAGTATTCCAGTCAACATTGTCAAAAGCTTTCTCTAAGTCTACAAAAGCTAGAAACGTAGGTTTGCCTTTCCTTAATCTATTTTCTAAGATAAGCTGTAGGATCAGTATTGCCTCACGTGTTCCAACATTTCTACGGAATCCAAACTGATCTTCCCCAAGGTCGACTTCTACCAGTTTTTCCATTCGTCTGTAAAGAATCAATAGTACGGTAATTTTCACATCTGTCAACACCTGCTTTCTTTGGGATTGGAATTATTATATTCTTCTTGAAGCCTGAGGGTATTTCGCCTGTCTCATACATCTAGCTCACCAGATGGTAGAGTTTTGTCATGACTGGCTCTCCCAAGGCCATCAGTAGTTCTAATGGAATGTTGTCTACTCCCGGGGCCTTGTTTCGACTCAGGTCTTTCAGTGCTCTGTCAAACTCTTCACGCAGTATCGTATCTCCCATTTCATCTTCATCTACATCCTCTTCCATTTCCATAATATTGTCCTCAAGTACATCGCTCTTGTAAAGACCCTCTATATACTCCTTCCACTTTTCTGCTTTCTCTTCTTTGCTTAGAACTGGGTTTCTATCTGAGCTTTTGATATTTATACAAGTGGTTCTCTTTTCTCCAAAAGTCTCTTTAACTTTCCTGTAGGCAGTATCTATCTTACCCCTAGCGAGATAAGCCTCTACATCCTTAGATTTGTCCTCTACCCATCCCTGCTTAGCAGTTTTGCACTTCCTGTCGATCTCATTTTTGATACGTTTGTATTCCTTTTTGCCTGCTTCATTTACTGCATTTTTATGGTTTTCTCCTTTCATCAGTTAAATTCAAAATTGCTTCTGTTACCCAAGGATTTCTACCAGCCCTCGTCTTTTTACCTACTTGATCCTCTGCTGCTTTCACTACTTCATCCCTCGGAGCTACCCATTCTTCTTCTACTGTATTTCTTTCCCCAATTCCTGTTAATTGTTCCCTTATTCTCTCACTGAAACTCTCTACAACCTCTGGTTTAGTCAGATTCTCAAGGTCCCATCTCCTTAAATTCCCACCTTTTTGCAGTTTCTTCAGTTTTAATCTACAGTTCATAACCAATAGATTGTGGTCAGAGTCCACATCTGCCCCTGGAAATGTCTTACAATTTAAAATCTGGTTCCTAAATCTCTGTCTTATCATTATATAATCTATCTGATACATTTTAGTATCTCCAGGGTTCTTCCACTTCTACTATGTTCATCGTATGTTCGCGTGCTCGCCAGTTCGTGTCCCGGTCGTTTCGGTTTGACTGTACTCTCTCTGGTCCCTCTGTTTCATATTCCGATCTTGGTAATTTGCATTTCCTTGTTGCCGAGTATCGAAGTTTCCTCTCGAATTTCTCGTATCTCGGCCATTGCCGTACTAATGGGGCTGATAATTATTTTCGTACCTTCGGTACGGTCTGTGCCTTGCAGATAAACCGATGATACGGATTTCCGTTCTGGCGCGGCAGTGTGTGAGGATGACATTCATTCATATGCACACGACCATTATAGTTTCCAAAACCGTTGCCGTTACCGTAGTTGTTCTTCCCATTTGGGTTGCGTTCATTACTGTTACCATAACTATGCATGGCTTGCCCATCCTCATGAATTAGATCTATTGAGTCGAGCACTGAGTGAAAATACTCGAGATCATATTCGGGAATGGTTACTAATTTTTCCCTAACTTTTGCAGGCAACCTGTTCTTTAAATTTTCCAGTAGATGGACACGAGGTATCGAATTATTCCAGTAGCAGGTCTTGTTTAGATAAGATTCAAAATAGTTTCTTAGCCCCAGAATTTTGGATGATGGGTTAAATACCTCTCTTCTTAATCTCTCCTGGATAGCTGTTGAACACTATTTATGCAAAATTGCGTTCTTAGATTGATCATACGTCTCGCAAAGTTCCGACATCTCTGTAGCCCATAAAAGGATGTCACTCTGTGTGTCCTACCACATATTTTATCTTTTGAGCTTCTGTCCAAGACCTAGGCAGTACATTCGTACAGGCTCGGACAAACACTACCGGGTGCGTTCGCTTTGTTTCATCTGAAAATACAGGAAACTGTCGGTGTTTTATTAAACTCTCGTCCATTAACAACGCTGTCCAGCAGGACGGAACAGCATTTACATGCTGTGATGACACATTTGTCTCATAAAAGTTTTGCCCGTTCCTCGCGTCGCGCTTCGGCATGCGCTCGCACGGCGTGGGTTGGGCTTTGTTGTCCGCGCCACGGATTTCTCTCACCGGCGGACGGCTGTTTGTAGTTCCGCTTACCGCACCCGGAGATGATATTACCGTAGTTTGTTTGTTAACTATTTCGTCCATTAATCTTTGTTCTCACTGTTTTATATCATGTTCTACACGTTTTAAAATTTCATCTTCCTTGTTCCCCATTACTTACTTTACCGCTTCCACTTCAGTACGCTGTTCGCGTACGCAGTTTTGCGCGAACGTTGTGTTTTCATCTTTTGTATTACCCTTTACCGTTTCGTAAAGTTGCACAATGTCTGAGTTCATTCTTTAATGGTCTAACAAGTAATCCTATCTCCACTGTGATTTTCTCTACATTTTCCGGTAAGCCGTCACAGAAAGAATGCAGCTTCGCTACTTCTGATTGAACAGTCGTGCTCAAAATTATCCGAACGACCTGAATGTATTTCGCCTGATTCGCATGCAACCCACATAACGCAGCTGTCAGTAGGTCCTCTATGCGCACCTCGGTACAGTCGTTCGACTACTGAAAATGGTTCCAACATTCATCACTAGAAAACACTGCTCTGTATCGCAGTAACTGAAGATGTAAAGTTATACCGAGGTACTACAAATACCAGGGAACCCCTTAACACAGATAAGACTGTCCTTAAGGATTGTAAGCTCACATTTATTACAATAAATGACATACCTGAAATGTTACCACTCTCATTATTACGTCAGATAGGTAATGCACGTATTAAGTTCGTCGTATTCAAAATTTCCTCTTCAAAGTAACATACCGTACTTACTGTTTAACACAAAATGATATTAAAAATTTAAGTTATTCACGAGCAGCTAGTTGAGAATATGTATGAAATTCAAATGACACGGCGAACCGTTTCGATCTGCATGTGGATTCAAACCCAGGACATGTAGACTAAGCAAAGACTTCGTGACTGACGGAAACTAACAGTCATTCCTGACAAGGCATACAGTGAGTGATATACTTCGATTCTAGACAGTATCAGTTAGCAAATATCAACTTTAAATTACATAACGTAAACATTTTCAACGGACGCGAATTCCTACCCAGCATCTATTGTCCTTGTTAACGAACTACGAGAGGTGTTAAATATTGCTTCTTCACAAGTAACTTACTTGAAATGCCGTGAGGTACAGCTTTGTGTTGGACAGGGATTCGAACCCCGAACCTAATCGGATTGTTTTCGAAGCACAATCAACTGTGACATATCGGATTTTCTCGGCAGTAGCTAGATGTTTTAACTGAAATGACGAGACAAAACATTAATTTCTTCCTTCTCAGAACTCCAACCTGGCACCTATCGCTGTTATATTCTAGAGAAAACGAACGTGTAATATGGGTTTATTACACCAGAAGAGACATATGAGAATGATTGAACTAGAAATAATATGATGAAGAGTTCAGTGCTGACTGGGAATCGAACCCCACACATATCGTTGTTGGAAGCACACAAAGAAACATCAGCTACCGAATTTTTCTCCACCAGCAGCTCGGAATAACATCCTTGAACTTACAGTGATCTCGCAAGTAGTTCTGTGTCTCACTGGGCATCAAAAACGTCAGATATCGTTAGTGTTGACAACGAATGAAAATACATTAAAAATCTAAATTATTATCCACCAGCAGATAGGTGTTCTCATGTTAGAGCTTGATAATACATAATGAAAAAGTTAGTGCCGGGCCAGGATTCGAACCCATTCACGCGAAGTATGTGGAGATGTTGCGGAATCTGCAGTTTTGAACAAACAACAAATTGTAGTCGAGCTGTATTGTCACGAAGGGATCGAATTCCGCGTTAAGGGCTGTCTGAGTTGCATTCCCAGTTCAGAAGCAATTTTACCGACGTACAGAACCTCAAATAAAAGATGGAATAAGTGTCCTGTGACCCTACATAGCGTTTGTTTCGTTTCTAGAAATAAATAACTAGTATAAGAAAGACTACTGCTGATAGAGTTTCAACGTGACGCGACTCCTGACTTTATTGTGGTTCAACCTAACGTCTACTTGCTGGAGAAAGAATATCATGTTTAACGTGAGTTTCAGACCACAAAGCCATTATACCTTCTTCACTTGGCGTAGCCAGAAGACAATAGAATTTGTCTCTCGGTATCGAAAATCATCAGCAGAAGTTGTAATCGAACTCAGACCATAAGTATATGAACCTATCTTCAAGCCAATAGACCACCAAATCCTCTTCTCTGTGACTCATCTTTCTATCAAAACAACGTTGCGCCAGGCTGGATGAGTATCCTGACACACAGGCTCCCTGTAGTGGTTTGCAGCTTGTTCAATACATTCATTTACTTGGTTGACCGAATCGCCATGAACTAGCTGCCTCGGCTACCCAGTGCATACATTCGATTCTATTTTGTAATCACCGAAATAAAATCACGTAACTGCCACCTACACAGAACTGCCAACAGTGTAGGATGCAGAA
Source organism: Schistocerca serialis cubense (assembly GCF_023864345.2). NCBI lineage: Eukaryota > Metazoa > Arthropoda > Insecta > Orthoptera > Acrididae > Schistocerca > Schistocerca serialis. Next base: position 429,867,324 of record NC_064645.1, read on the forward strand.
ATTTAAATAGGAAGTGTTCCTTTCCATTTGAGCTACTCTATTGTGCTATCTGTTTGTTGGAAACGTCGTGCAGTGCAAAAGAAAAGCTGTAACTGTCTGTCTCTCGGAGGTTATCAGTCTAATGGAACTTTGAACATAATTCCCATCACTTCTCACCCCAAAATATTCTCATGTGGAAAAAGGGCTAACTTCTGCGACATTTTGTTCTTTTCAGGTTTAATAGACGGCCAGGCAGTAGATGCATCTCGAAACTTTTGTTTTACGTATGGAGAGGGCGCATCGTGCCAAAATAGGTCAGAAAGATATTTTCTACACTAACTGTCGTGTGGTAGTGGCACTTTATTCTTCATCAAAACCTTGTTTGACAGCTTTAATTCAGAACAAGTTCTCTATATGCAAATAATCAATTAACCGCATGTGCATTGTCAAACTGTTACAGATAACATCAGAGAATTCGCACATATCGTTGATGATTAATTTCTCTCTCATGTTTAGTAAAATGCTATTCACTTGGATTTCGATTGGGTCTGTGTTTGATTGGTATACTGTGTCATACTCAAGTGGTATGTAAATGTGGCATTTCATAGATAAAGTTATGTATCCCTAGAAACCAAAATTTGCTTCTTAGCAGCGGAAAGTGGCGTTACCTGTTGGGCACTATTGTAAGTTTTTCACCATTGCACTATGAGCCGAAAGTATTTTCTTGCAATTTTCTTATCGAATTGTGATCTGACTTCTGCATCTCTTTCACAGAAAGGATAAAAACGTTACAGTCAGCAAGACTGGAACAGCAAACCACAACAGACGCTTTTCCGCAGGTCAGCAAGTTACCTCAGAGCTAGGGAAAATGCATGTGTCTTTATATCCTTTTACGAGTCCAATAAAAGCTAGAACTCGTAAACTGCTATTTAAAGGACGAGATTAGTTGCGATTTTCACGTGCAAATACTTCCCTGGGCTGAAAACCGTAAATTTACAATCTTTTGTTACACCTCAAGCGATAATAACTCAGATTATTCAATGGAAATGACAGGAAAAATCAAGTGAACTTTGATGCGTAATTCCGTGCACACCAGGAAATAACTCTTCGATCACAGAGTTGCCAAACATACGTTGCCTTGTTGCCAAATGTCAGTTACATTACCAGCAGGAAGAAGACGAACCGATGTGATCCTACAGCGGGCTGGGAATTACCATAGCTGGATTCTCAAAGACGCGGCTGCTACGGCCTGGAAAACGTAAACCGTCTGATTCACTTTTCTGTAACTAGTTTTAGGGACTGGAGCATAGTTACTAATAATACTCAGCACTGACTGAAAATTTAGCTTCATAAATCAGTAACTCTCATAGTTGTTTTCCTATTTCGTAAGTGTACTCAGAACTAAGAAACACATTGGTGGACGTTTTCGTGCCTCGTCGATAGTCGAGCACAACAAGCAAATAAAAATACAAAAAGAATGTGTGTGTGTGTGTGTGTGTGTGTGTGTGTGTGTGTGTGTGTGAGTGGGAGAGAGATAGAGAGAGAGAGAGAGAGAGAGAGAGAGAGAAAAAGAAATAGCTAGAGAGAGAGCCAAACGTTTTTGTAATGAATTGAATCATAGTATGTAAAGAAAGCTTTCATTAAAATTATACTTTCCTCATCATTTTGAAATGTCGTATTCATAATCTATGGAACAAATACTAATCTAATCACGTCATATTGCTGATTAGCCACAAAGAGCCCAGCCTACATAGGTAGGAATGATCATCAAAATAAAATAAGAGAAATCAGAGCTCGAGCAGAAATGTTTAGGTGTTCGATTTTCCCGCGCGCTGTTCGGGAACGGAATGGTAGAAGTGCCACAGTCTACAATGTTGTCAGATCGAGCATATTGCTGTACACAGAATTCTTAGGGGAGCACGACTGTATTGTCCACTTTACGAGAACGACTCGGCGGTCAATTTTTTTTTGTCTAAGACTGTATCTACAACACATATTGCACGCTGAAGACCCAGAGGAATTAACGAATCAAAATTAGTTTATGAGAGCAACGTTAACTATATAATTCGAAGTATTCATAGTATTGTATATGTGTATGTAAATGTCTTTCAATGCTCACTCGAGGAAGACAACGATACACAGTCTACCTTCAGTATTACAAATACGCCTCAGTTTGTGGATGAACTCAGACTTAGGTTGATAATCATTTTGAATATTTAGCAGTACTGTACCCATTGGAGTTAAACTCGTTTTCAATCAATGACTGCCACAGCTACAGGAGCACTACCTGTGATACCTCTTACACAAAGTACTTACGCAGTGCTATCGGAAGAAAAGATCAACCTGACACAAAATGTGGGAAGTTTGATTAATAACCTTTGTACCTGGATAAAAAGCTTTTCCTGTTTTCGATATCTGTGAACGTTGCTGCATAAGACGATTTACAAAGAAACTAAATTCCTTCAGCTACGACAATGTTTAAAGAAATCGTCTTAACGGCACTTAATCGTGGTTTGTGAATCGTTTACTGGCCGTACTCTGCCGTATATCGCTGGTTGTAAGACAAAAAGCTTACTAACAAATTTCACAGAAGGAAGAGGGGGACGAAATGTCTCCCACTGGAATGTCGTGTTGTTATATATAAATGACTACAAAATCAGCTAAAATTGAAAAGTGAGGTTGTCAGCATGCAACATTATACTGTTGTCAGTATGCTGTTGCACTGTCCAGGGCCTGTAATGATAAAGGGCCCGTTATGTCAGGCATATTGTATACATAAGAGAAGAGAGAGCACCACCAAATTCTACAATCCGTATGCATTGCATACACACAGAAATTACTGTTACAGTGTACTAATGGGGCCCAATGAGTGAATTGCATATTTTTCGGTGAGAAAGAGTACTGGCAAACAGTCTTCGCTACATTACATACAGGTCACGTCGACCAAATCATATGGAAGAACTGACAGCGACGTATATCGAAAGGCAGTAAGATCAGTTGGCTTTTGGTTTGTCAGTATTCGCCAGCCATTTATAGGCGCACGTAAATGAAGAAAGTCAGCGCGTTTTTGTTATCAAGTGACGTCTTCATCAATTACTTTAGTTTTAATGTAATCTACGAGTAATTGCTGATTTTTGATATTAACATGAAAAGGATTCTGTAGACAGGGAAAGAACCTCTTCTTGGGCAACTGATTCTACAATGACAAAAAGGCATGAAGCGGTATGAAGAAGATGATAGTAATTATGACGGTAATAACTGAATTATCCGGTAACTTCACACTTCACAGTGGACGTTATCGAACCATGAAATTTGCTGAATCAGAGAAAATTTCAAAATTGCTTCACATCGAGGCTATGATGCCTAGAAGAGTCTTCAGATCCTGCTGACATGAGAGTAGCTTAGTCTCCGCATCAGAAGCTTGCTTCTACTTAACCATTTTATAGACTCGCATTTTTTCCACAGTGACTAATTTCGTAAGCTAAGCACATCATCCGTTACAGCACACTCCTGGGGCTGGCAAATGTGACCACAATGGTCTGGTAGAACGAACTATCACAGGTGCAACGCGTGGGCTCAGACATTTACTTTTAAGAGGCGCAAACAGTTTTCCTTTACCCCGGTAACATCAAAAGAATGACGTTTTAATCCAGAATCCGCATTAAACATCACGTTCCTTCATTACCATCTGGGCAGAGCCTGAATACGTAGGGAAATGACAGAGGCAGAAGTCACGGTATACAAAACTACTGTCGCCAGTAAACTTACTTACATTAGAAAATTTTATTTTATTTGATAAACCGATAGGCACTTAAAGGAACAGGGCTCTTAATTTACTTGTACTTGATTGAACTAGAGACGCTGAAAAATTAGGTGCTGGACTGAGAATCGAATTCGTCTCACCTCTTTCGAGGATCTGAATATCTCGGAACAGTATAGTTCAATCATTTCGTTCCTTTTCCCAAGACTGCACTCCTCTCTGGGTCATCTCCAAAAGTAAGTATGTGGGTCCGAATCCCGATCCAGTGCAAAAATATTCATAATATCATTTCAAGTACTATCATGTGAACACCGGCCTGCTAGTGAAAATTAACGTGCATTTTTAATGTCTGTTCATTCGTTTCCAACAATCGCAATAGGTGTCGTTATTTCTGGTCATACACACACACATCTTACTGTTGGTGAGCAAGCAATTGATACTTAAACTGTATTCGTGGATGATAAAGAAGGACGGCATGTGTGCAGTTATTTTAGACTGAAACACCTAGCAGATGGTAAGAGAAACCGATACGTAACATTTGATTTTACTTAGTTAACAATCCGACTGTGTTGGGTTCGTATCTCCGTCACAGAACTTCACATCATGCACTTCATCTTTAAATGCGTGCACACTTTGTTATTTGTGAATGGAGGTATATCAGGCATCTTTCGTGGTCAGTTAACAGGGACGAAAGGGTCTTGATAGGAGTCCCGGTTTATTACAAAAACTGTCGTCTTTTATTTTCAAGTTCAGATTTCGTTACTGATATTGGCGAAAATTTCGGTAGTTCATGCCTCTTCGTGGCTAGTCAGCAATATGATATGATTACATTTGATTAGATTAGTACTTGTTCCAAAGATTGTGAATACGACATTTTGTAATGATGTGGAAATCGTCATTTTTATGAAAGATTTCTTTACATACCATGATTCAATTTCTTTACAACAATAATTTACTCTCTCTCTCTCTCTCTTTCTTTTTTATTTTTATCTCTCTCTCTCTCTCTCTCTCTCTCCCTCACACACACACACACACAAATTCTTTTAGTATTTTTATTTGTTTGTTGTGCTCGACTATCGGCGAGGCACGAAAACGTCCATCAATGAGTTTCTTAGTTCTGAGTACGCCTACGAAATAGGAAAACAACTATGAGAGTTACTGATTTATGAAGCTAAATTTTCAGTCAGTGCCGAGTATTATTGGTAACTACGCTCCAGTCCCTAAAACTAGTTACAGAAAAGTGAATCAGACGGTTTACGTTTTCCAGGCCGTAGCAGCCGTGTCTTTGAGAATCCAGCTATGGTCACTTCCCAGCCCGCTGTAGGATCACATCGGTTCGTCTTCTTCCTGCTGGTAATGTAACTGACATTTGGCAACAAGGCAACGTATGTTTGGCAACTCTGTGATCGACGAGTTACTTCCTGGTGCGCACGGAATTAAGCCTCAAAGTTCACTTCATTTTTCCTGTCATTTCCATTGAATAATCTGAGTTATTATCGCTTGAGGTGTAACAAAAGACTGTAAATTTACGGTTTCCAGCCCAGGAAAGTAGTTGCACGTGAAAATCGCAACTACTCTCGTCCTTTAAATAGCGATTTACGAGTTCTAGCTTTTATTGGCCTCGTACAGGGATATGAAGGAACATGCATCTTCCCTAGCTCTGTGGTAACTTGCAGACCTGCGGAAAAGCGTCTGTTGTGGTTTGCTGTTCCAGTCTTGCTGACTGCAACGTTTTTATCCCTTCTGTGAAAGAGATGCAAGCAGTCAGATCACACATCGATAAGAAAATCGCAAGAAAATATTTTCGGCTCATAGTGCAATGGTGAAAAACTTACAGTGCTGCCCAACAGGTAACGCCACTTTCCGCTGCTAAGAAGCAAATTTTGGTTTCTAGGGATACATAACTTTACCTATGAAATGCCACATTTGCTTACCACTTGAGTATGATGCAGCATACCAATCAAACACAGACCCAATCGAAATCCAAGTGAATAGTATTTTACTAATTCGTGCTGATAGAGGCACGTTTGTGTACAGATTCTCAGTTTTATTGAAACAGAGTTTCGTCGTAAGGTTATCGTGGGCAGTTTTATTTCGTTCTTTATAATACAGTGCATAATTTTTGTGAGGTTTCTTTTAGTGTTGTTAAAACAATAGTAAACATGAGAGAGAAATTAATCATCAACGATATGTGCGAATTCTCTGATGTTATCTGTAACAGTTTGACAATGCACATGCGGTTAATTGATTACGTGCATGTAGAGACCTTGTTCTGAATTAAAGCTGTCAAACAAGGTTTTGATGAAGAATAAAGTGCCACTACCACACGACAGTTAGTGTAGAAAATACCTTTCTAACCTATTTTGGCACGATGCACCCTCTCCACACATAAAACAAAAGTTTCGAGATGCATCTACTGCCTGGCCGTCTATTAAACCTGAAAATAACAAAATGTCGCAGAAGTTAGCCCTTTTTCCACATGAGAATATTTTGGGGTGAGAAGTGATGGGAATTATGTTCAAAGTTCCATTAGACTGATAACCTCCGAGAGACAGACAGTTACAGCTATTCTTTTGCGCTGCACGACGTTTCCAACAAACAGATAGCACAATAGAGTAGCTCAAATGGAAAGGAACACTTCCTATTTAAATTACAGCATCCTTCACTGTTGGCAGTTCTGTGTAGGTGGCAGTTATGTGATTTTATTTCGGTGATTACAAAATAGAGTCGAATGTATGCACTGGGTAGCCGAGGCAGCTAGTTCATGGCGATTCGGTCAACCAAGTAAATGAATGTATTGAACATGCTGCAAACCACTACAGGGAACCTGTATGAAAGAATTCTCACCCAGTCTGGGGCAACGTTGTTTTGATAGAAAGATGAGTCACAGAGAAGAGGATTTGGTGGTCTATTGCCTTGAAGATAGGTTCATATACTTATGGTCTGGGTTCGATTCCAAATTCTGCTGATGATTTTTGATAAGGAGAGACAAATTCTACTGTCTTCTGGCTACGCCAAGTGAAGAAAATATAATGGCATTGTGATTTGAAATTCACGTTAAACATGGTATTCTTTCTCCAGCAAGGAGACATTAGGTTGAACCACAATAAAGTCAGGAGTCGCGTCACGTTGAAACTCTATCAGCAGTAATCTTTCTTATACTAGTTATTTATTTCTAGAAACGAAACAAACGCTATGTAGGGTCACAGGACACTTATTCCATCTTTTATTTGAGGTTCTGTATGTCGATAAAATTGCTTCTGAACTGGGAATGCAACGCAGACGGCCCTTAACGCGGAATCCGATCCCTTCGTGACAATACAGCTCGACTACAATTTGTTGTTTGTTCAAAACTGCAGATTCCGCAACATCTCCACATACTTCGCGTGAATGGGTTCGAATCCTGGCCCGGCACTAACTTTTTCATTATGTATTATCAAGCTCTAACATGAGAACACCTATCTGCTGGTGGATAATAATTTAGATTTTTAATGTATTTTCATTCGTTGTCAACACTAACGATATCTGACGTTTTTGATGCCCAGTGAGACACAGAACTACTTGCGAGATCACTGTAAGTTCAAGGATGTTATTCCGAGCTGCTGGTGGAGAAAAATTCGGTAGCTGATGTTTCTTTGTGTGCATCCAACAACGATATGTGTGGGGTTCGATTCCCAGTCAGCACTGAACTCTTCATCATATTATTTCTAGTTCAATCATGCTCATATGTCTCTTCTGGTGTAATAAACCCATATTACACGTTCGTTTTCTCTAGACTATAACAGCGATAGGTGCCAGGTTGGAGTTCTGAGAAGGAAAAAATTAATGTTTTGTCTCGTCATTTCAGTTAAAACATCTAGCTACTGCCGAGAAAATCCGATATGTCACAGTTGATTGTGCTTCGAAAACAATCCGATTAGGTTCGGGGTTCGAATCCCTGTCCAACACAAAGCTGTACCACACGGCATTTCAAGTAAGTTACTTGTGAAGAAGCAATATTTAACACCTCTCGTAGTTCGTTAACAAGGACAATAGATGCTGGGTAGGAATTTGCGTCCGTTGAAAATGTTTACGTTATGTAATTTAAAGTTGATATTTGCTAACTGATACTGTCTAGAATCGAAGTATATCACTCTCTGTATGCCTTGTCAGGAATGACTGTTAGTTTCCGTCAGTCACGAAGTCTTTGCTTAGTCTACATGTCCTGGGTTTGAATCCACATGCAGATCGAGACGGTTCGCCGTGTCATTTGAATTTCGTACATATTCTCAACTAGCTGCTCGTGAATAACTTAAATTTTTAATATCATTTTGTGTTAAACAGTAAGTACGGTATGTTACTTTGAAGAGGAAATTTTGAATACGACGAACTTAATACGTGCATTACCTATCTGACGTAATAATGAGAGTGGTAACATTTCAGGTATGTCATTTATTGTAATAAATGTGAGCTTACAAGCCTTAAGGACAGTCTTATCTGTGATAAGGTGTTCACTGATATTTGTAGCATCGTGGTATTACTTTACATCATGAGTTACTGCGATACAGAGCAGTGTTTTCTAGTGGTGACTTGTTGGAACCATTTTCAGTAGTCAAACGACAGTACCGAGGAGCGCATAGAGGACCTGCTAGACAGCTGCGTTATGTGGGTTGCATGCGAATCAGGCGAAATGCAATTCAAGTCGTTCAGATACTTTTGAGCACGACTGTACATAATCAGATGACAATTCTGCTGGAACTGGCAGCGCTTGTGGCAAACTACAGTGGTTATCAAGTTGTCGGTATAGCAACCATGGGTCTTGATGTTAGCCACGGCGTGATATAGCTCTTCTTGGCATCGTAAATTTAACTAAACGTGGTAAACATTGAAACCATGGTCGATAGACCACTTTACGTTACATCCGAGGCTAATTTACATGCTCGCAAGCTCTTCGTACCTCAATTTATGCCATAATAGCTGACCAAGACTGTCTCTGACCACTCAGTAACACAGTCAGAACTCGACTAACGCCACAAAGGTATCAAAGCCTTGCTCGTCAAGTCCACCTTTTCCAGTCTCGTCGAACTACTTCCGTAGCGGCGGGGCTTTGCTACAGGTTTTGTATTTAGCTTCCCTACTTATGGACCAGTAAAATATACAGAGTTTTTACAAATTATTACATTCACAGACTATTACACATAAAACCAGAGGCGCAATAGCAACATAATTTCTTAAAACGCCAAAATAATTATCATGATTATTACATACATTGAAGCGCCAAAGAAACTGGTATAGCCATGCGTATTCAAATACAGAGATATGAAACAGACAGAATACGGCGTTGCGGTCGGCAACGCCTTTATAAGACAGAAGGTGTCTGGCGCAGTTGTTGCATCGGTTCCTGCAGTTACAGTGGAAGGTTATCAAGATGTAAATGAGTTTGAAAGTGGTGCTATAGTCGGAGCACGAGCAATGGAACGCAGCATCAACGAGGTAGTGATGAAGTGGGGATTTTTCCGTACGACCATTTCACGAGTGTATCTTGAAAATTAGAAATCCGGTAAAACATCGAATCTGCGACATCGCTCCGGTAGGAAAAGGATCCTACAAGTACGGGACCAACGACGACTGCAGAGAAGCGTTCAACGTGACAGAAGTGTAAGCCTTCCGCAAATCGCTGCAGAGTTCAATGCTGGGCCATCAACAAGGATCAGCGCGCGGACCTTTCAACGAAACATCATCGATATGGGCTTCCGGAGCCGAATGACCAGTCATGTACACTTGATGACTTCACAACACAAAGCTTTACACCTCGCCTGGGCCCGTGAACACCGACATTTGACTGTTTATGACTGGAAACATGTTGCCTGGTCGGACGAGTCTCGTTTCAAATTGTATCAAGCGGATGGACGTGTATGGGTATGGAGACAACTTCATGAATCTATGGACCCCGTATGTCATCAGGGGCTGTTCAAACTAGTGGAGGCTCTGTAATGGTGTGGGCTGTGTGCAGCTGGAGTGATATGGGACCCCTAGTACGTCTAGATACGATTCTGACGGGTGACAAGTACGTAAGCATCCTGTCTGATCACCTGCATCCATTCATGTCCGTTGTGCATTCCGATGGACTTGGGCAACTCCAGCAGGACACTGTGACACCCCACACATCCAGAATTGCTACAGAGTGGCTCCAGGAGCACTCTTCTTACTTTAAACACTTCCTCTGGCCACCAAACTCGCCAGACACGAACGTTATTTAGGATATCTGGGATGCCTTGCAACGTGCTGTTCAGAAGAGATCTCCACCCCTTCGTAACCTTACGGATTTATGGACAGCTCTGAAGGATTCATGGTGTCAATTCCCTCCAGCGCTACTTTAAACCTTAGTCGAGTCCTTGTCACTTGATGTTGCGGCTTTTTTGAGTGCTCGCGGTAGCCTTACACAATATTAGGCAGGTGTACCAGTTTCCTTGGCTCTTCAGTGTATTTACACAACCAATGATCTTGACTATGCCGATACACTAGAGTACAATGTCAGCAGAGACCTTGCACGGATTATACATTAACCTATCGATTATTGGTGTTACACCATCACCCCCACTGATCTCGGCCTCAGTGTGAAACCGTGTTCCTTGATTTTGTGATACTGGTTCATCAGTGATAGACTTCCGACCAAACAATAATTTCAGAGTTATTGCTTAGCGTTAGCGAACGACAACCTCAGAGATTTACAATTTCTTTTGTATCAAAAAAATCAGGGAGATTACAAATTGTGCGTTCACACCTTATGGAGTTGCGTCCCCGAAGACATTGTTTGCGAATGAGTTCATATTCTACTTTTTGTAATAAAGTATTATTTATATGTACTACATAGGAATCTTTCTTGCGTGTGTGGATTCACTCTTGTTACAATAGTGACGGTGTGAGAAGAGAACGAGGGAAGTGTTATTCGACTGATATGGTTTTTACCGAAATACTCGTTGTTTCGCCGTAGCTTGTAAAATGAATTAGTGCCTTACGGTGAAGCCGTGTCACTAGATAAGTGATCCTCTCATTCAGCTCTTATCACTCCTCTTTTGAACGACCATACACGAACCTGAAGTGACTTTCAGACTAATTTGCAGCACTCGCGTTACGAATCACTCCGCGTCTTACAGGAGGAGGTGCAATACCGCTCAAGGGGTAGATCTTTGGGACTGGAGTTGGTGATAGGCATTCTGTAACCAAGCGGTCTGACTCGATTAAGACCACATCCACATGCCTGGTGTGGACTGATGCTCTCTAAACTGGCGACCCCTACTCGACACAAAAAAAACAGAATCTCAATGCAATTGACTGGAGAAGACGGGGATTTGGTCCCCTTGTAAATGAGAGAATCGCTGAAATTGATGTAAACTGGTAATGTCTGAGCCGTAGATAAATCCAGAACAAAGTAGCTTACGGTAATACGATGTATCAAAGTTATTTTAAAATTATTATTACAATAGATACTTAACGGGAAAACTGAAACTGACCGGGATGTTGCGCTACAAAGACTAATCTCAACAATATGCAGCGGTTTATGAAAGTCTTCACGAGGATTTGCATGGAGGAATGTATTCGGTGAGTTCACATACCCGAACGCACTGAACCGATCCTATCTAAAGAAATGAATCCATGGGGGTCGAGATGCCTCGATAGCTTTCCATTCAGAAACCACGGTGAGAACTAAACACACACTGTTGGTCTGGAACATTTAACTCATGTGCAGCAGGAAACATGTGGGAGTAAATGCCCAGATCCTATTTTATAACGTTCTGACATGACGATTCTTCAATTCCCACTTGCTCTGTAAACCAGGGTTGCGATTTTGCTGGAATTTTTTGCAAAACTATCTTACACCTGAGTAATATTTTCTGGTGTTCGTAGTCGTATCGGAAAGATTTATAATAACGTCTTTTATAATAGTGTATTTTATGATAACGTCATTGTCATGAACTGTCTAAAACTTTTTCGGAGAAATATAATTTGGTAAAGCTGTAGAGCCAAGTTGAGTAAGGAAATATGAAATAATCATGAAATGAAAACTATTTATTGCTTTTCTTACATGATTTTGTGATAAGGACAATACGGATAGGTAACTCTGAGGACAATTACACTGGCGCAGATGTAAAGACACTGACCAGTCCATGTCCTGTGCAAGCTGGTGCTTCTTCGACAAAGCCGTTAAATCCTAATCCTGGTTACTGTCAATGAATTGTCGTGAGGTAAAAATAAAAAGTTAATAAGAAAGTAAAGGAAACTACCTTACCTACCATCTGAATAGATACCTTTCCTAAGAGATGTGACTATCTATAAATGTTTGTCAAGCCTGTTCTTGTTAAAATTAGAACATTTGTCGAGACGTATGAGCCGTAAAGTCAGTGAGGTGAAAACGGTAATTTACCTTCCTTTGTAATCCGTTAATTACAGTGACACCTGTCTCGCAACCTTAGGAAATATGCCTACATTTCAGAGCACTGTTACGGAACTTGCTTACGGATTGAAACTATGTGCTGGTCCAGATCTCCAAACGGAGGCTTCCCTTTCGTGGCCAGTTTCCATCCTAAATTAGCTATCCTGGTACGTTTCACAACAAGCACCAGAGCTTCATTTCTGCCATTACTTCTCGACTACTTTTCAGACTTATTCAGAATACGGTTACAGTTATTCTGTCCTTGTGGGTGACTATCGGAAGGCTGGCCTAACTTCAAGTACTTGCTGTAAATAGAAAAACTCTTTACGGTGTTTTACCACTATGTTATCAGGTACCCAGTGTATGCTGCCCTACCTATGGTGTTCAAAACAACTGCAAGCCGTTTGGCATGGCCTCTAGAATCTTGTGGCGTCCTAGACGTATTGGATTCTGTAGACGCTCCTCAAATTCGGAAACAAAAATAATCACAGTAATTACTGGAAAATGTAGCGCCCTGGGGGAACGACATAATTCATTAATGGATTCAAAAGTTTGGAGATAATATTACTTCTGTCTATGTCTTCTATGCTGCATTCTGATAGTATCACATCTCAATGTTTCCCATAGGGTAACACTGCAGCCATCGGAGTTTGCCCCAAGATACATTTCTCGAATAGGCAACGTCTTAGAAGCCGTGGTATTCCGACACGGCCAGTCACTGGTGTAACAGATTCCATGATTCACTATCCAAAACCGAATTTTCTGCCTCTAGAATTGTAACTCTCTATCAGTTCAGCCTCAAATTGCTACATGTTCTGCATCACGCAACGGTAACAACTACGACTCCATTTTCATCGATGTGTTGCGAACATGTCACACCTTTTCGACATTTGTTATTTCACAGATATTCCACCACTTTCGTAAGGCGTTACACGAAACAGCTGACAATATCAGAACTCCCTCGCGGTTTCTATGGTACTCCTAAGAGCCATTACAACATCAAGTCCTAAGACAAAAGTTACGAAGAACAACATCTTCTGCCACTCTCTGCTCATGTAATCTGTCCAATAAATGGTTTGTAGCTTCGACGTTGTTGTATTCTTGTTGTACCCAGTCACATTCCCTGTACATTGTCTACAGGAATCCGTTTTTGTGGTAGAGCGTTGGACTCCATGTTCTGACGTGTTACACAGTCATCATCTCACACACCGAAATATCTATAAAGGTTCCCGAAGATTAGACAGAAATACGTGTTTATATTGGCTTTGTATTCGCCATGTAACTATTGATGAATTTCTAAGTGTCTAAAAAAGGATTCATTTTTTCGTGTGTAACGAAATGAAAGCAGGTGCAAACATTCTTAATTAAGATGTGGTATTTCACTTCAAAAAGATTTCAGATCGAATGATGTATTTCTTTTTCATTCAAAACATCCAAATAATAAGGATTTTTTTAGAGACAGAGAATGTATACGAGGACATTGAAAGGATAATACAGGACGTAAAGGGAGATGAAAATCTAGTAGTCATGGGAAACTAGAATGTAGTTGTAAGGAAAGGAGTGGAAGAAAAGGTTACAGGAGAATGTGGAACTGGGACAAGGAATGAGAGAGGAGAAAGAATAATTGAGTTCTGTGATAAATTTCAGCTAGTAATAGCGAATACTCTGTTCAAGAATCACAAGAGGAGGAGGTATACTTGGAAAAGACCAGGTGATTCGGGAAGATTTCAGTTAGATTACATCAGGTCAAACAGAGATTCCGAAATCAGATACTGGATTGTAAGGCGTACCCAGGAGCACATACTGACTCAGATCACAACATAGTAGTGATGAAGAGTGGGCTGAAGTTTAAGACATTAGTCAGGAAGAATCAATACGCAAAGAAGTGGGATAGAGAAGTACTAAGGGATGACGATACACGCTTGAAGTTCGCTAATGCCATAGTAGAGTGATAAGGAGTAGCTCGGTAGGCAGTACATTTGAAGAGGAATGGACGTCTCTAAAAAGAGCAATCACAGAAATTGGAAAGAAAAACATAGGTACAAAGAAAGTAACTGCGAAGAAACCATGGATAACAGAAGAAATACGTTTGCCGATGGATGAGAGAAGGAAGTACAAAAATTTTTAGGGAAATTCAGTACTACAGAAATATAAGTCGCTGAGCAATGAAATAAACAGGAAGTGTAGAGAGGCTAAGACGAAGCGGCTGCATGAAAAATGTGAAAAAATCGAAATAGAAATGATTGTCGGGAGGACTGACTCAGCATGTAGTAGAGTCAAAACAACCTTCGGTGACATTAAAAGCCAGGGAGGTAACATTAAAGACTGCAACGGGAGTTCCACTGTTAAATACAGAGGAGAGAGCGGATAGGTGGAAAGAGTACATTGAAGCATCAACAAAACGATTATTCACGTTGTTGTGTAGAATGTATGAGTTTGGTGACATACTATCTGACTTTCGGAAAAAAATATCATCCACACAAATTGAAGGCTGCAAGAGCTGACAAGTGCGAGAATTATAGAGAGAATTAACAAGCTCTTGCATCGAGGTTGCTGTCAATAATAATATACAGGATAATGGAAAAGAAAATTGAGGATGTGCTAGATGACGATTGGTTTGAATTTAGAAACGGTAAGGGCACTAGAGACGGAATTCTGACGTTGTGGTTGATAATGGAAGAACGACTAAAGAAAAATCAAAACACGTCCATAGGACTTGTCGACCTGGAAAAAGCATTCGGAAATGTGAAATGGTGCAAGATGTTTGAAATTCTGAGAAAAATAGGGGTAAGCTAAAGGGAGAGGGGGTAACATACAATACGTGCAAGAGCCAAGATGGAATAATAAGAGTGGACGACCAAGAGGAGGAGGAGATCAGTGTTTAACGTCCCGTCGACATCGTGGTTATTACATACGGAGCACAAGCTCGAATTAGGAAAGGAACCATCCCGGTATTTGCCTGAAGCGATTTACGGAAATCACGGAAAACCTAAATCTGGATAGTCGGAAGCCGGTTTGAACCATCGTCCTTCCGAATGCGAGTGCAGTGTGCTAACCACTGCCCCACCTCGCTCTGTGACGACCAAGAGCTAGGTGTTCGCATTAAAAAGTGTGTAAGACACCAACACTGTTCAACCTGTACATCGAAGAAGTAATGATGGAAATGAAAGACAGTTTCAGGAATGGAATTAAAACTCAAGAGGAAAGCTATCAGTGATACAATTCGTTGATGACACTGGTATCCTGAATGAAAGTGAAGAAGAATCACTTGATGTGCTGAATGGAATGAACAATCTAATGAGTACAGAATATGGACTGAGAGTAAATCGAAGATAGACGAAAGTAATGAGAAGTAGCGGAAATGAGAACAGAAATAAACTTTACATTAGGATTGATGGGCACAAAGTAGATGAAGTTAAGTAATTCTACTACCTACGCAGCAAAGTAACCAATGACGGACGGAGCAAGAAGGGCATAAAAACAGACTAGCACTGGCAAAAAGTGCATTCCTGGCCAAGAGAAGTCTACAAGTATCAAACATAGGTCTTAACTTCAGGAAGAAATTTCTGAGAATGTACGTTTGGAGCAGAGCATTGGATGGTAGTGAAACATGGACTGTGCGAAAATCGGAACAGAAGAGTATCGAAGCATTTGAGATGCGGTGCTACTGGCAAATGTTGAAAATTAGGTGGACTGATAAGGTGAGGTATGAGGAGATTCTGCGCAGAATCGCACAGGATAGGATTATGTGGGAAACACTGACAAGGAGAAGGGGCAAGATGATAAGATCATCTGTTAAGACATCAGGGAATTACTTCCATGGGACTAGCGGGAGCTGTAGAGAGCTAAGACTGTAGAAGAAGACAGAGACTGGTATACGTCCAGCAAATAATTGAGGACGTAGGTTGCAAGTGATGCTCTGAGATGAAGAGGTTGGCACAGGAGAGGAATTCGTGGGAGGTCGCATGAAACCACTCAGAAAAAAAAGTGCTGTGTGGGCGTCCGGAGCCCGGTCATCCCGCGACCATACGTTCCCGTGACTACCGCTGCTAGCAGTCATGTACAGTGGCTAAGTCTTTCTGCAATATCGCAGAAGGAACATCCAACTTCTCGTACCTTGTTATACGACTTCGTTCAAACCCACTGAGGTGCAGATAATGGCGTCTTTATCGGAGAAGAAAGGAATATGTGGAAGACACTGAGAAGGAGAAGGGGCTGTACGCAGCTGTAGAAGACAAAAACTCTAGAGGAAGACAGAGATTGGAAAACATTCAACAAATAAATGAGGACGTAGGTTACAAGTGCTACTGTGAGATGAAGAACTTGGCACAGGATAGGAATTCGTAGCAGGCCGCCTCAAACCAGTCAGAACACCGATGACCTAAAAAAAGAACTTCGGACAGAAGTCTGCTGTTTTCGGAGTGAAAATCTTAACGGATGACGCAAAATGTTGCTGGAGATCGAGATTAGAGAACACGTTTCTTCAATGGCTTAGAGGTTCCAAATCGGAACCAATAATAATATACGCCAGAACTGCTAAAAGCAACATTCTCGGAAAGATCTGGATCACTGTGTCTTAATAGGTATAATAAGGAGTATACACGTGAAATATGATACCGATTGTTGTAACATTAGAACCAGGGCAGCGAGGCAACAACATCGCTACGGGTTTCCTCGGAAACAGCAGCTCAACAGAGCCGCGATGGCTATATAAGGAGGCTCCCTGTGCATGAAATTCAGTCCAGTTTAGCAGCAGGTGGGGGCAACACGGGGTGACGGCATATGCGAGTTTTCACCTGAGTGTAGCCAAGTCTGTGCCCCGACAGGTTGTTCGGCGACTACGCGTCTACAGGTCTTGGCGTCTGCGACTCTTCACATCTGCGAGTTACACACCTGCACGATACGCGCTGGCGACTGTACACCTCTGTGGTTCACCATATCTGTGCGGGGACTACTCTTCTGTGACACCTACATGTGTGTGAAAGTACGTCTGGGACTCTTCCACCATTTGTGCGTACAGGACTGTGACTCGGACGAATTCGGGACTCCACATCTAGGACTGCTGCGTTTTTGTACGTTGCTCGTCTGTGAACGAAGCCGTCGACGACTTCACGCTGCGCGTCTGAGAATCTTTCCAGAAGTACGCGGTCTGCGAGTCTGTGCTGTGCCTCCACAAGTCTACGCATCTGCTAGTCTTAAGTAGTTACGCGCCCGTGAATCTACGCTATGCATCTACACTAAAAGTCCACGAGCCTAGACCGAGCGAGATGGCGCAGTGGTTAGACGCTGGACTCGCATTCTGGAGGAGACGGTTCAATTCCGCGTCCGGCCATCCTGATTTAGGTTTTCCGTGATTTCCCTAAATGTCTCCAGGCAAATGCCGGGATGGTTCCTTTCAAAGGGCACGGCCGACTTCCTTCCCCGTCCTTCCCTAATCCGATGAGACCGATGACCTCGCTGTCTGGTCTCCTTTCCCCAAAACAACCAACTAACCAATCCACGAGCCTACACTGTGTGTTCTCGAGCTTACGCGATGCTTCGGTCAGGAGAAGAACACTGCAAGGGCAATGGCAAACGACTTATAGCCGCGATGCCAGTCCTGTTGCTACCACGTGTAATACCCAGAAGACCTTGGGCTGGACCTTCTAGGCCATGCGTTGCCTTGCTGGACCATTCGTCGGTCTTTCGCAGGAGGGTCTTTACGGTTAGTGCTTCAGACTGTCGGGGTTGACCGTTGGCGAGTGGGCACAAAGTGTAGTCTCGTGTACGTGTAGCGCAGGCTGCTTAGCGTAGATTCTTGGCCGTGAAATGTAGAGTCGCTGACGCTTAGACTCTTGGATGCCTAGTATAGACTCGCAGAGCGCGGACTCATTGCGAAGAATCTCAGATGCGCAGCTTAGCGTCCCCGACAACTCGATTCGCAGATGTAACAGTACAAACACGTAGGAGGGTCAGGTATGTAGTCCTAAATACGTGAGTCACGACCCTGCGTACAAAAATTGTGTCCCAGATGTACTGCCCCATACATGAAGAGTAGTTCCAGACGTGCTGAACCACAGAAGCGTATAGCTGCCAATGTGTAGTCGAGCAGGCGTGTCATTCACAGATGTAAGAGCCGCAGACGTGCGTCGCAGAGGCATATTCGTCGGCAGGTCTGTGGTGTCACGAACTTATCAGCACTCACGTGAAAAATTCTTGCTGTGTAAAGCTGCCGTCGCTTCGTGCTGCCCTCTCCTCCTGGAACGAACCGGACTGTTTTCCATGGACACTACGCTGCGGGCCGGTGATGGTCTGCTTCGTGTCGGCCACCCTGCGCAGAGAGGGACTCTACCGACTCTTCGCGCCTGTGTCACGCATGACGCCTCTACATGACAGATGCTTAGCGTCGCCGCCCCATCCAGTGCGTCCAGCTGACTACGGACTCTCAGTTCCGACCAGGGTTTTCGGGAGGTTTTCCTTGGTTGTAAGGCAAATGCCGGAACTGCTTACTCCCTCCCATCGATACAGAGATACATGTAAAGAAGAAATTGCAAAATAAATACTATAACCTTACTTTGCCTTGTTTTTTTTTACTGAATTTTGACATGACAGTCCCATTACTGCGCCTGTGATTACGGTGAATGGCTATCCGACAGCATTGCATGAAGCTGTGGTACACGAAGAGAGATCCGTCGACGCCACAATAGGGGAGCAAACAGCTTTCGAAAGACACACACATGCAAATCGCACGAGAGCGAGAGAGAGAAAAATGCAGCAAACTTACTACGCACGAGAGCGAGAGAGAGAAAAATGCAGCAAAATTACTATGTATTAGATTTCTTTTATGTAATCATAAAATTGATTGCCACTTACTATCTTCCTCGCCAACGTAACGTCAGCGTAGCATTGAGAGACATACGACTCTGCTTTCTTAACGATCAGTGATAAACAGTTTCGTAATACTCCACTGTTCAGAGCGTATAGATGCTTCAAGTGTAACCTATTTATAAAAATCTCTGACAGTCCGGTTTTTACTGGTGACGAGATGCCGCACCAGGAAAAACTTTGCCTTGTGTCTTAATGTACAGACGACAGCAAGCGTTTTCTGTATCAGAACGTGTTATGCTGACGGTACGTGCAGACTCCCACTGGAGCTAAGAAAACGTGTGTCTCCATTGTGAACATAATAAACTATGTTCCCGGTGGAGCCGGTAAGCCTTATTCAGTCTTCGTAAACCAGTTAATTTGGATGCTTCGAAAAACCGCAATCTGTCCATCTAGCTTAGTGTTCACCGCAACAGAGATTGCTAACGCATGCTTCTGTGATGGCGCTCGACTCGGGCCAAGCTGTTATGTTAGAATCTTGTTAGAATATTTTCACAGCTAATATTTGGCCGGCGGAGAGGAGAGGTGGCGGCGTAAAGTTCCCGAATCACCAGTCTTTGCGCCAGTGTCCTGGATTAAATTCCAAAACACTCCGCAGTGTCTGATGAAGTGAGGGCATGTGGCACTGTTGTGATCAGTCCGTCGTAGGGGACATAAAGAGTCGGAGGCCCCCTTCATACTCTTCGGGAGGAGTAGGCTACGTGACGGCGTGGAGTTTGACCCTCTCTCCCTTCCCTTCGTCGTTAACAACACAAACCCAACACCGCACTGTATAACTACCCATCACAGTCATCAACGCTGTAGAGTTCCACACTTGACACTTCATAACAGGTCAGAGGAAGGCATTGGCAAACCACCACCATTAGAAGCTTGTCCAGGACGGCGATGCTACATCTACTCCCCTGCATTCATTGTCTCAGTACAATACTCTATGTTATGTATTATGTATGCATCTTACATTTACTTATAACAGCTAAAAGAATAAAAAAACACTTACTGCGACATGTGTAACATAGTCAAAGGCCAGCTACACTGTGCAGTACCAAGACGACAAAATGAGCTCACTATCGTGAGCCACTGCTGTTCAGTTACAGAATCCGTTGCTCGTATGGAGTAAAAAATTTGCCATGCGAAACAAGAAAATGACACTATCTTGAACCGAATAAGAGCGTAGTATTGTTGACCGTTGCATTTCAACTAAGCCGCGTACCGAACCTGGAAGTATCTCAACCAGTTTAGAAGAATATTATGCTGGTTCGCGATCAGCACGATATAAAACTAATACGAAAGCTTGTTCAACAGTCTACATATCCACCCACGTCGACATACCACATTACGTCTTGCGGTACATGGTGGAGGGTACTTTTTGCACCACTGCCACTGCCTCTTCCCTCTCCATTTTTTTGTTCCATTGACAAAACGTACGTGAAAGAAATGATCGTCGGTAAAGCTCCGTATGGGATCTGTATCAGTTAAGAAGTTTGAACGGTTTTGACAAGGGTGAGTTTGGAATCGTTTTGAATATATCGAAGTGCGTGTTCGGTAGGGCAGAAATTACATTCTTGGGATACTTTATTTCCTCTAAGAGCTCACGCTCGCTGCCAGAAAAGATAGAGGCTATCCCCAGCATAGCTCGATCAGAAATGGCCATGGAATTGCGCCGGTTCTTAGGGGTCCTCAACTTTTATCGTTGCCACTTGCCCCATGCAGCAGGGATCTAAAAACTCTAACGGCGAAGCGAAGCATCTACATCTACATCATATTCCGCAAGCCACCTAATGGTCTGTGGCGGAGGGTACTTTTTGTACCACTGACTGAGCCCTCCAACCCTGTTCCACTCGCGAATAGCGTGTGGGAAGAATGACAGTCGGTAAGCCTCAGTATTGGCTCTAATTTCCCTAATTTTCTCCTTTTGCGAGACGTGTATAGGGGAAAGTAATATGTTATCTGACTCTTCCCGGAAAGTGCTCTCTCGAAATTTCAATAGTAAGTCCCTCTGTGATGTACAACGCCTCTCTTGTAACGTCTGCCAATGGAGTTCGTTAAGCATCTCCGTAACGCTCTAGTACCGACTAAACGGTCCTGTGACGAAACCTGCCGCTCTTCGTTGGATCTTCTCTATCTGTTCTATCAGTCCCATCTGACAGGTAACACAGACACATGAACAATACTCAAGAATGTGTCGAACAAGCGCCTTATAAGCCACTTCTTTCGTGGATGAGTTACATTTCCTTAAGATTCATCCTATGAATCTGATATGAATCTGAGTATGGCATCTGCTTGTTCCACTATTTGTTTTATGTGGTCATAGTTGAGGCGGTACTACTAGCACTTCCTGCTTTGGACGCTCCTCTCGCGCTTGTTGTTGACGCGAGCCACTGTCGTTGACACGAGCCAATCAATAAACGGCGCCCTACTATAATAATATGTAAACGATGCTTGGCAGCCTTTCGCCCTTTTCTCCTTGAAGCTGATGCCAAGGCAGCAACAATACAGGCGTTTGCTTCGGAATTGTTAGCCCTCCACGCCTATATAAAATACAGGGTTTACCACTCAAACCTCCTTGATTTCAAAGACCCAGGAAAAAAAATCACAGTAGATACGACAATGAAAAATGTACCACATTGTAGAGCATCGCAAAGAATTTATTTATTCATCATCAATACACCTCTACATGTAAACCATCTGTAGCGCAAAGAATATCGAGTCTATATTCAATTTCTTACCAAGTTCTTTGTAACATTATTTCCTCTGTTATTGTTGCAATCCCATTAGTGATACGATGCCGCAACGTAGGAATATCGTCCACTTTGGTCGCATACAGTCGGTTCTTCACGAACGTGGTGGCCAGGCAATGGGTCCACCGCGTCAGATCCAACGACTGGGAAATTTCCTATCCAGGAACTTGGGAACAGCTGTTGACCAATGTGACGGAGTTCCATCTTGTTGAAAAATAATGTTGTGTTGGAAGTCTTGTATCTGAGGGCAAACAAACTGCTCCAACATGTACAGATACACTGACCCATTCAATGTTTGTTCCGCAAAGAAGAACGGTCCAAAACTCCTGTCATGCAATAGCCAACACCACACATTTAGTTTAGGGCTATCACGAACATGTTCAATGACAATGTGGGGATTTTCCGAACCCCAAATCCGAACATTATGCCTATTAACCCTTCCTGATAGATGAAAGGTTGCCTCATCTGAGAATAAACATCTTTCCATGAAGCTGGTATCCTCATCAATACGCTGCAGCTTATCCGCAGCAAATTGTTGTCGGCGTGGTTTATCGTTCAGCGTCAGATGTAGCAGAATTTGAACTTTGTCAGCACACATACTAAGACGCTGGTGAACTACACAATGCAGTGTTGATCGAGGTACAGTCGTGCTCAGAAGTATCCGAACGACCTGAATTGAATTTCACCTGATTAGCATACAACCCCATAACGCAGCTGTGTAGCAGGTTCTCTAATCGCTCCTCGGTACTGTCGTTTGACTATTGAAAATGGTTCCAAAAAATAACCACTAGAAAACACTGCTCTGTATCGCAATAACTCAAGATGTAAAGTAGTAACACGATGCTACAAATATTATGGAACACCTTATCACAGATAAGACTGTCCTTAAGGCTTGTAAGCTCACATTTATTACAATAAATGGCGTACCTGAAATGTTACCATTCTCATTATTATATCAAATAGGTAACGCACGTAATAAGTTCGTCATATTCACGATTTCCACTTCAAAGTAACATACCGTACTTATTATTTAAAACAAAATGACATCAAAAATTTAAGTTTTTCACGAGCTGCTAGTTGAGAATATGTACGAACTTCAAATGACACGACGAACCGTCTCGTTCTGCATATGGCCTCAAACCCAGGTCATGCAGACTAAGCAAAGATTTCGTGACTGACGGAAACTAACAGTCATTCCTGACTAGGCATACAGAAAGTGATATACCTCGATTTTAGACAGTATCAGTTAGCAAATATCAACTTTAAATTACATAACGTAAACATTTTCACCGGACGCGAATTCCTACACAGCATCAGATGTCCCTGTTAACGAATTACGAGAGATATTAAATATTGCTTCTTCACAAGTAACTTACATGAAATGCCGTGAGGTAAAGCTCTGTGTTGGACAGGGATTCGAACGCAGAACATAATCGGATTATTATCGAAGCACAATCAACTGTGACGTATAGGATTTTATCGGCAATAGCAAGATGTTTTAACTGAAATGACGAGACAAAACATTAATTTTTTCCTGCCCAGGACTCCAACCCGACACCTAACGCTGTCATATTCTAGAGAAAACGAACGTTAAATATGGGTTTGTTACACCAACAACAAGATGTCAACACGTTTGAACTATAAATAATATGACGACGAGTTCAGTGCTGACTGGTAATCGAACCCCACTCATATCGTTGTTGACTACACACAAAGAGACGTCAGCTGCCGAATTTTTCTCCACCAGCAGCTCGGAATAACATCCTTGAACTTACAGTGATCTCGCAAATAGTTCTGTGTCTCACTGCGAGTCAAAAACATCAGATACCGTTAGTGTAGACAACGAATGAAAATACATTAAAAATCAAAATTATTATCCACCAGCAGATAAGTGTTCTCATGCCAGACCTTGATAATACATAATGAAAACTTCAGTGCCGGGCCAGGATTCGAACCTATTCAGGCGCAATATGTGGAGATGTTGAGGAATCTGCAGTTTTGAACAAACAACAAATTGTAGTCGAGCTGTATTGTAACAAAGGGAGCAAATTAAGTGTTAAGGGCGGTGTGAGTTGCATTCCCAGTACAGAACCAATTTTACCGATATACAGAAGCTCAAAATAATGGAATAAGTGTCCTGTGACCCTACAAAGCGTTTGTTTCGTCACTAGAAATAAATAACTAGTATAAGAAAGGTTACTGGTGATAGAATTTCTACATGTCGCCTTCCTGACTTTATTGTGGTTCAACCTAACGTCTACTTGGTAGGGAAGGAACATCATGTTCAATGTGAATTTCAGACCACAATGCCATTATACCTTCTTCACTTGGCGTAGCCAGAAGAGAATAAAATCTGTCTCGCCCTATCAAAAATCATTAGGAGAAGTTCGAATCGAACCCACACCATGAGTATATTAACCTCTCAGCAACCCAACAGTCTACCAGACACGCATCTCTATGGCTCATTTTTCTATTGTAACGCCGTTGCGCCACACTGGATGAGAAATCTGACACACAGGGTGCCTGTAGTAAATTGCAGCATGATCAGTAAATTCATTTACTTGGTTGACCGAATCGCCATGAACTAGCTGCCTCGGCTACCCAGTGCATACATTCGACTCTATTTTGTAATCACCAAAATAAAAACACGCAACTGCCACCTACACAGAACTACCAACAGTGTAAGATGCAGAAATTTAAATAGGAAGTGTTCCTTTCCTTTGGAGCCACTCTATTGTGCTATCTGTTTGTTGAAAACGTTGTGCAGTGCAAAAGAAAGGCTGTAACTGTCTGTCTCTCAGAAGTTATCAGTCTAATGGAACTTTGAACATAATTCCCTTCACTTCTCACCCCAAAATAGTCTCATGTGTAAAAAGGGCTAACTTCTGCGACATTTTGTTCTTTTCAGGTTTAATAGACGGCCAGGCCGTAGACGCATCTCGAAACTTTTGTTTTATGTATGGAGAGGGCGCATCGTGCCAAAATAGGTCAGAAAGGTATTTTCTGCACTAACTGTCGTGTGGTGGTGGCACTTTATTCTTCATCAAACCTTGTTTGACAGCTTTAATTCAGAACATGTTCTCTACATGCACGTAATCAATTAACCGCATGTGCATTGTCAAACTGTTACAGATAACATCAGAGAATTCGCACATATCGTTGATGATTAATTTCTCTCTCATGTTTACTATTGTTTTAACAACACTAAAAGAAACATTACGAAAATTATGCACTGTATAATTAAAAATGAAATATAACTGCCCACGATAACCTTACGATGAAACTCTGTTTCAATAAAACTGAGAAACTGTACACAAGCGTGTCTCTATCGGCACGAATTAGTAAAATACTATTCACTTGGATTTTAATTGGGTCTGTGTTTGATTGGTATGCTGTTTCATACTCAAGTGGTATGCAAATGTGGCATTTCATAGATAAAGTTATGTATCCCTAGAAACCCAAAATTTGCTTGTTAGCCGCGGAGAGTGGCGTTACTTGTTGGGCAGCAATCTAAGTTTTTCACCATTGCGCTATGAGTCGAAAGTATTTTCTTGCAATTTCCTTATTGATGTTTGATCTGACTGCTTGTAGCTCTTTTACAGAAGGGGTAAAAACGTTTGAGTCAGTGAGACTGGAACTGCGAACCATAACAGACGCTTTTTCACAGGTCAGGACATTACCACAGAGCTGACAAACAGGTATGTGTTTGAGCTCCCTCTTACGAGGGCAATGTAGGCTAGAACTCATAAACAGTTATTTAAAGGACGAGATTAGTTGCGATATCCACCTGCAACGACATTCCTGGGCTGAAAACCGTAAGTTTACAATCTTTTGTTACACCTCAAGCGATAATAACTGAGATTATCCAATGGAAATGACAGGTAATATCAAGTGAACTTTGAGGTTTAATTCCGTGCACACAAGGAGGTAACTCGTCGATCACAGAGTTCCCAAACATACGTTGTCTTGTTGCCAAATCTCAGTTACAGTACCAACAGGAAGAAGACGAACAGATGTGATCCTACAGAGGGCTGGGAAGTGACCGTCGCTGGTGTCTCCAAGTCGCAGCTGCTACGGCCTGGAATACGTAATGCGACTGATTCGCATTTCTGTAACTAGGTTCAGGGACTGGAGCGTAGTTACTAAAAATACTCAGAATTGACTGCAAACTAAGCATCATAAATCAGTAACTCTAATAGGTGTTTTTATATTTCTTTCGCATGTGTACTCAAAACTAAGATACTCATTTACGGGCGTTTTCGTGTCTCGCCGATAGTCGAGCACAACAAACAAATAAAAATAAAAAAAATTGTGTGTGTGTGTGTGTGTGTGAGACAGACGGAGAGAGAGAGAGAGAGAGAGAGAGAGAGGGAGAGAGGGAGAGAGGGAGAGAGGGAGCGAGAGAGGGAGAGAGGGGGAGAGAGGGAGAGAGAGAGGGAGAGAGAGAGGGAGAGGGAGAGACGGAGGGAGGGAGGGAGAGAGGTAGAGAGAGAGAGAGAGAGAGAGAGAGAGAGAGAGAGAGAGAGAGAGAGAGGTAGAGAGGGAGAGAGGGAGCGAGAGAGGGAGAGAGAGAGAAATAAAAATGAATGAGAGAGGGAGAGAGAGAGAGAGAGAGTGCGTAAAAAATTGTTGTAAAGAAATTGAATCATGATATGTAAAGAAATCTTTCATTTAAAATGGCACGTTCCGCATCATTACGAAATGTCGTATTTAAGAATTAATCTAATCTAATATAATCACATCATATTGATGACTAGCCATGGCGAGTCATGAACTACCGAAATTTCTGCCAATACCAGTAACCAAATCTAAACTTGAAAATAAAAGACGATAATTTTTGTAATAAACTGGGACCCTATCAAGACCCTTTCCTCCCTGTTAGCTAACCACGAAAGATGTCTGATATACCTACATTCTGAAGTAACAAAGTGTGTATGCATTTAAAGATGAGGGCGCTGAAGACCTTGCTGTCGTGCGCCCACAAACACCTCTACTACTACTACTACTATTTAAAGATGAAGTGCAAGATGTGAAGTTCTGTGACGGAGATACGAACCCAACACGTAATCGGATTGTTAACTAAGAAAAATCAAATGTTACGTATCGGTTTTTCTTACGAGCTGCAAGGTGTTTGATCTAAAATAAGGATACAAAGATTTGTGCCTAAGCGACAATCGAACTGCACACCTACGGTGCATCCACGAATATAGCTTAAGTATCCATTGCTTACTCACCAATAGTAAGATGTGTGTGTGTTTGACCAGAAATAACGACACCTATTGCGATTGTTGGCAACACATGAACAGACATTAAGAATACACGTTAATTTTCACTAGCAGGTGGGTGTGCACATGATAGGGCTTGAAATGAAATTATAAATATTTTTGTACTGGATCCTTTGGAGGAGGCCTAGAGAAGATTACAGTCTTGGGAAAAGGAGCGTAATGATTGAACTATACTGTTATTAGAGATTCAGATCCTCGAAAGAGGAGATACGAATTCGAATCACAGTCCAGCACCAAATTTTTCATGGTCTCTAGTTCAATCAAGTACAAGTAAAATAAGAGATCTGTTCCTTTAAATGGCTATCGGTTCACCAAATAAAATAAAATTTTGTAATGTAAGTGAGTTTACTGGCGACTGTATTTCTGTTTGCTATGACTTCCGCTTTGTCATTTCCCAACGTAAACCGGCTCTGCCCAGTTGGTAATGAAGGATCGTGGTGTTTAATGCGGATTATGAATTAAAACGTCTTTCTCTTGAGGTTACCAGAGGTAAAATAAATCCGTTACTGCCTCTTAAAAGTAAATTCCTGAACCCACGCAGTGCACCTGTGATAATTACTTCCACCAGACCATTGTGGTCACATTTCCCAGCCTCAAGAGTGTGCTGAAACGAATGATGTGCTTAGCTTACATAATTAGTCACGGTGGAAAAAATGCGAGTCTGTTAAATGGTTAAGTAGAAGTAAGCTTCTGACGCGGAGATTATGCTATTCTCATGTCAGCAGGATGTAAAGACTCTTCAAGGCATCATAGGCTGGAAGTATAGCCATTTTGAATTTGTCACAAATTGAGCAAATTTCTTAGTTCGAGAAAATCCACTGTGAAGTGTGAAGTTACCGGATAATTCGATTATTACCGTCATTATTACTATCATTTTATTCATACCGCTACTGGAACTCACGTGCTTGAAGATCATTTAATGCCTTTTGGTCAATATAGAAGTAGTTTCCCAAGAACAGGTCCTTTCCCTGTCTACGGAATCCTTTTCATGTTAATATCAAACTTCAGCAATTACTCGTAGATTACATTAAAACTAAACTAATTGATGAAGAGGTTACTTGATAAGAAAAACGTGCTGCCTTTATTCATTTACTTGCGCATAGAAATGGCTGTCGAGTGCTGCCAAACCAAAAGGCAAGTGATCTTACTGCCTTCCGATATACGTCGCTGTCAGTTCTTCCATACGATTTGATCGACATGACCTGTTTCATGTTGTGTATGACAGACAATGTTTTAGAAAATCAATTGTATTCCTTGGAAATAAAAAGAAAGATTTTCATTCTAAGCTATCCAAGTACAAAATTTTCGCAGTATTAGTTATTTAATATTCGCTTCCATAATGCAGGAAAGTATTTCACAGCTGCAAAACTCGCATCCGACTCATTCACCGTACACTTAGTCGCTGACCATAAGTTCTAGCTCAGAGTGACACCAGTTTAGGTTTTCAACCAATGATTCCCACAGCTACAGGAACACTACATGTGATGCCTCTTGGACAAAATACTCACGCAGTGTTATCAGACGAAAAGATTAACCTGACACGAATGGTCAGCGATTAAGTGTAAGGTCACCTAGCAGCTCGTAAGAAAAACCGATACGTAACATTTGATTTTTCTTAGTTAACAATCCGATTACGTGTTGGGTTCGTATCTCCGTCACAGAACTTCACATCTTGCACTTCATCTTTAAATGCATGCACACTTTGTTACTTCAGAATGGAGGTATATCATACATCTTTCGTGGTTAGCTAACAGGGACGAAAGGGTCTTGATAAGGGCCCAGTTTATTACAAAAACTTTCGTCTTTTATTTTCAAGTTTAGATTTGGTTACTGGTATTGGCAAAAATTTCGGTAATTCGTGACTCTTCATGGCTAGTCATCAATGTGATGTGGTGAAGAGCCACATCCTACACGAGGTGACCCTGTTAACGCAGAACACGGCGGATCTATAGGAGAAAACCTTGAAAAAA
Organism: Schistocerca serialis cubense; assembly: GCF_023864345.2. NCBI lineage: Eukaryota > Metazoa > Arthropoda > Insecta > Orthoptera > Acrididae > Schistocerca > Schistocerca serialis. Next base: position 429,896,333 of record NC_064645.1, read on the forward strand.
AATCTCACATTCCAAATCCTCAATGCGTCTGTACTCGAGTCGAGCGGCAGCGAGGTCAGCGTCTGTCCATCTAGTAGGTGCGGCTGTATTATATGCTCCAGGAACTGACAATCCCTGGTTCTAAACACCCAGTGGAAACACTGGACCAAAACTTACAAGCTATCATGATTCGTGAGAGTAATGACAGAATTACCCCAGGTGGTAACCAATCCACTCGTCGACAGACGACAACTGGGTTTTCGGATTCTGGGGAACCCGAGCCATCACGATCAGAGTTCTCAAGCAAACTTCGTCCCAAGATTCCCATGTACATTGGTACCTTTAACATTCAGACCCTAATTCAACCTGGAAAATTACACAACTTAGTAACAGAGCTAGACCAACAAAAAATTAAGATCATAGCGTTACAAGAAACTAGATTCACGGATGAAAATACAATAGACTATGGAAACTATCGCATCTTCAAGAGCAAGACTGACAAACGAATTGCCAATGGTACGCCACTCCTGGGCATGGCATTTGCGGTGCACAGAAATATATTAGGCTCAATTAGAGAGGTCTCTTCCATAAATAATCGCCTCATGACCATGCGTATCCAGTGCGCCAACAAGAAATACACATTGATAAATGTTCATGCACCCAAAAACATAGACAACAAAAAACGCCAACTACAAACTGAAAAATTCTGGACTAAACTTGATGTCATGGCCAAAATTGCCCGGGATGATATCAAAATCTTAATGGGAGATTTCAATGCACAAATTGGCAGAGAGAAAGAACACCAAAAAACTGTAGGAAAATATCCAGCACACAGATTCACCAACAGAAACGGACTGAGATTTATTGAACTATGCCAACAAAATAATCTAAAAATAATGTCTACATCTTTGAGAAAAAAACCTAGAAAACAAGACCTGGAGGTCCCCCATACAAGAGATCGGCGAATATCAGATTGACCACATTGCCATCTCCTATTTCGTACAGAAAGAGATCCATGATGTCCAAGTCCGCAGAGGGGCGAACATTGACTCAGACCACTACTTAACACGCATTAAAGTGAAATTCACCCCAAAAAAATTCTATCCGAAGAAAACACACATGATGACATTTGACTCACGAACAATCAAAGAAACCAATCTGAAGGAGGAGTGGGAAAAGGAACCAGCTGACTCTTGGGAAAAATTTCGAACAAAAATTACAAAGAAGGCAAAAGAACTGATCCCATTGAAAAAGAACACAAAACACCCCTGGTGGGACTCTGGATGTGAAAAAGCGCTGGAAGAAAGAAAGAAAGCCTATCTGAAGTATAACAGTAAAAAATCCCCAGAAAATCTAGATTACTTCCACAACACCAGAAGACAAGTGGCAAAAACAATCAGACAAGTCAAGAGGAAGTACCTCAAGGAACAGTGTGAGTCTATTGAAGAAAATTTCCGTAACTATAATGTACGAGACTTCTATAAGACCTTTGCTGGGAGAATCAATGGATACGGCTCACGAAATCTATGTTTCAGAAAACCAGATGGAAAACTAGCGCTCACAAATCGGGGAAATTGTGAGGAGCTGGCAAGATACTTTTCCGGACTCCTCAATTGCCCTGAACCTTCTTCAAGATTCCCTCAAGAAACTGCTATCTACACAAATCCAGAATCCCCACCACCTACACTAGAGGAGATCCAAAGACATATTCATAGACTGAAAAACAACAAGGCATCCGGAGAAGATAATATCACTGCAGAACTACTTAAAAATCTTGGACCAAATTCCCTCAAAGAACTCACTCAAATCATCACAGACATTTGGCAGACAGAAAAACTACCAGAAGATTGGAAATGCGCCCTAATTCATCCACTGCATAAAAAGGGAGACATGGCAGATATAAACAACTATTGAGGAATCTCCCTTCTCCAAGTCACTTATAAAATCCTCTAAGCTTGTCTTCTTCAACGAACACAAGAACAACTCGAACACAGTATTGGTGAATACCAAGCTGGCTTTCGCCCTCACCAATCCTGAGCAGAACAAATTTTCAATTTGAAGACAACACTAAAATACTAAGCAGTCAGAAACAGTCCGATCATTTGTTCCTTTGTTGATTTCGCAAAGGCTTATGATTCAATCGATAGGCAATCTCTCTTTATTATCCTTGAGGAGCTAGGACTCGATCCGAAAACCCTAAACCTTATCAAAGAAACGCTCACAAACACAACTTCTAAGACAAAATTCCTGGGTGAAATATCAGAGCCCTTCCTGATCAAAACCGGCGTCAGACAAGGTGATGGCTTGTCTCCACTCCTCTTCAACCTTGTCTTAGACAAAGTCATCCGAGAATGGGAAAAAGAACTGAAGAATCAAAATTACTGGAAGCCTATACAACTAGGAAGATCTAAAGATGGTATTAAAATTTCATGCTTGGCATTTGCAGATGACGTGGCCATTCTAGCAGAAAACGAGACTACAGCAATTAAACAGATAGACATTCTCAAAGAATGCGCCGAATAAGTTGGGCTACAAATTTCTTTCCAAAAAACCAAATTCATCTGCTCAAAATTTGAAACTCAAAAACTGACTACAAAATATGGACAAATTGAGAGAGTTCCATTCTTTAAATACTTAGGCGAGGTCCTAGAACCCACAGGGAGAGAGAAAACTGCACAAAAAGTTCGACTGCAAAAACTGAAAAGAGCATACTGGAAAACCCACAACATCTACAATAAAAAGTGTCTCTCCATTCTCTCAAAAATACGACACTACAATACAGTAATCAAGCCCGAAGCACTATATGCCAGCGAAACACTCACACTCCATAGAAAAGGCGACCTGGAAGGCATCCTGAAAGAGGAACGCAAAATTATCAGAAAGATTCTTGGCCCAAAAAGAACGGAAGATGGATACAGGTTACAGTCTCGGAAAACTACAGAAAAATTATCTGACCTCGCCGCAGACATCCGGAAAAGAAGACTAAAATTTTACGGTCATATCCACAGACTCCCAACACCCAGACTCTCCCACAAAATTTTAATATACATTGAAAAATTGAAAACCATACCCTGGATACAAGAAACCAAAACAGATCTAGCAAATGCACAAATAAATTCTTCAGAAGTTATAAACAGAAATTTATACAGGCAAAAAATCAATAGTTGGTAAGTACAACCCGAGAATGAAGTTTGCAAGAGACAGGGGACAAAATGGACAGAGGAAAGAAAGATAATTCATGGGGAAAGAATGAGAGAAGTTTGGAGAATTAAAAAATTGAATCGGAAAAGCTTTGCGTGATCCGTATTGGTCCAATCGCACATAATAATAATAATAATTACATTAATTCTTGTTCCATAGATCATGAATACGACATTTCGTAATGATGCGGAACGTGTCATTTTAAATGAAAGATTCAATTTCTTTATAACAATTTTTACGCACTCTCTCTCTCTCTCTCTCTCTCTCATTCATTTTTATTTCTCTCTCTCTCTCTCTCTCTCTCTCTCTCCCTCTCTCTCTCTCTCTCTCTCTCTCTCTCTCTCTCTCTCTCTCCCTCCCTCCCTCCGTCTCACCCTCTCTCTCTCCCTCTCTCTCTCTCTCTCTCCCTATGTCACACACACACACAAACACACACATTTTTTTAATTTTTGTTTGTTTGTTGTGCTCGACTATCGGCGAGGCACGAAAACGCCTGTGAACGAGTTTCTTAGTTTTGAGTACACTTGCAAAAGAAATATAAAAACAACTATTAGAGTTACTGATTTATGATGCTTAGTTTGCAGTCAATACTGAGTATTTTTAGTAACTATGCTTCAGTCCCTAAACCTAGTTACAGAAATGTGAATCAGTCGCATTACGTATTCCAGGCCGTAGCAGCTGCGACTTGGAGACACCAGCTACGGTCTCTTCCCAGCCCGCTGTAGGATCACATCGGTTCGTCTTCTTCCTGCTGGTAATGTAACTGAGATTTGGCAACAAGGCAACGTATGTTTGGCAACTCTGTGATCGACGAGTTACTTTCTTGTGTGCACGGAATTAAGCCTCAAAATTCACTTGATTTTACCTGTCATTCCCATTGAATAATCTCAGTTATTATCGCTTGAGGTGTAACAAAAGATTGTAAACTTACGGTTTTCAGCCCAGGAATGTCGTTGCAGGTGGATATCGCAACTAATCTCGTCCTTTAAATAACTGTTTATGAGTTCTAGCCTCCATTGTCCTCGTAAGAGGGAGCTCAGACACGTACCTGTTCGCCAGCTCTGTGGTAACGTCCTGACCTGTGAAAAAGCGTCTGTTATGGTTCGCAGTTCCAGTCTCACTGACTTAAACGTTTTTACCCCTTCTGTAAAAGAGCTACAAGCTGTCAGATCAAACATCAATAAGGAAATTGCAAGAAAATACTTTCGACTCATAGTGCAATGGTGAAAAACTTACATTGCTGCGCAACAGGTAACGCCTCTTTCCGCGGCTGACAAGCAAATTTTGGGTTTCTAGAAATACATTACTATATTTATGAAATGCCACATTTGCATACCTCTTGAGTATGACACAGCGTACCAATTAAACACAGACCCAATCAAAATCAAAGTGAGAAGTATTTTACTAATTCGTGTCGATAGAGGCATGCTTGTGTACAGATACTCAGTTTTATTAAAACAGACTTTCGTAGTAGGGTTATCGTGGGTAGCTTTATTTCATTTCTTATAATACAATGCACAGTTTTCGTAAGGTTTCCTTTAGTGTTGTTGAAACAATAGTAAACATGAGAGTGAAATTAATCATCAACGATGTATGCGAATTCTCTGATGTTATCTATAAGAGTCTGACGATGCACATGCAGTTTATTGATTACATGCATGTAGAAAACTTATTCTGAGTTAAAGCTGTCAAACAATGTTTGAAGAAGAATAAAATGCCACTACCACACGACAGCTAATGTCGAAAATACTTTTCTGACGTATTTGGGCACGATGCGCTCTCCCCATACATAATACAAAAGCTTCGAGATGCATCTGCTGCCTGGCTGTCTATTAAACCTGCAAAAGAACAAAATGTCACAGATGTTAGCCCTTTTTCCACATGCGCTATTTTGGGTTGAGAAGTGAAGGGAATTATGTTCAAAGTTCCATTAGATTGGTAACTTCAGCAGACAGCAGAATTGCGTTTTAAGAAAATTTAGTAGTAAATGTATTCGAACTCGCGACATTTTATCTATGGTGCACGACACTTACCATTACGCTACTAGCTGACACATAGCTCCAGAGCTGAAGAACAAGGCCTCCAAAACTTCTGCATACCACAGCGCTGCGAGATAAATGCAAATGGCCGGGTCTAGACTTCTGACAATGACAGATAGCGCAATAGAATAGCTCAAGTGGAAAGGAACACTTTCTATTTAAATTTCTGTATCCTACACTGTTGGCAGTTCTGTGTAGGTGGCAGTTACGTGATTTTATTTCGGTGATTACAAAATAGAGTCGAATGTATGCACTGGGTAGACGAGGCAGCTAGTTCATGGTGATTTGGTCAACCAAGTAAATGAATTTACTGAACATGCTGCAGTTTACTACAGGGAGCCAGTGTGTCAGAATTCTCACCCAGTGTGGCGCAACGGCGTTGCAATAGAAAAATGAGCGACGGACAAGAGGGGTTGGTGGTCTTTTGGATTGGCCAGTCGTGTTCCGGCACTCGGCCAGTGCACATCGCGCGGTGACGGGCGGTAGCGCGGGCCAGTGTTTACGTCGCGAGCAGTGCTGAGGGTGGAGAGCTGAGCAGCGAGTGCGAGCGCTGTTAACGTTTCTTTCTGTATAACTGTTGTAAGTCAGATGTCGACAATTAACAGAGCGAACAGCGTTCAGTGTGTTTTCGATCGTGCTGCCTTGCGACCGACGGCTTTTGACATTCATGAGTGGATCTTTGAGGATCTGAAATTTCCTGAAGATATAGTCGACACGTTCCAGTTGAACTTTGTGCAGTACTCGTTATTTATCAAATTTATTTCGAGTGACACTTATGAGAAATTCGTTGAGGAGCATGCGAGACCATTTCGTCATAATGATGGTAGTATTAGTAATGTCCAAATCGTACCTTCGGGATACGGAGTGAGAACCGTCAGGGTATTTAATGTGCCACCTGAGTGCCTTAATGACCTTATTGCACGTTCTCTGTCACTGTACGGCGCTGTTTTGTCAGTTACAAATGAAAAATGGTCGAGTGCATATCGCTACCAAGTTAACAGCGGGGTGCGAAGTGTACGTGTAGACTTAAAAAAGCATATACCTTCGTATGTTACCATTGGCGGCTGTCGCGCACAGGTAACTTACGTTGGACAACCCTCTACCTGTTCGATCTGCCATTCAACAGAACATCTGCGGATGAACTGTACACGTCGACGTCCATTTCAACTTCCACGGGAACGTCCTGCAGACGGTAGTGAAAAGCTTGTTCCGCTATTGAATGAGGTAGTCGCGGGGACTGTACAACCACCCCGGCAGCCGGAACGTGTTAGCGAGGCGGAGATGCCAGTTCAGGTGGAATGCAGTGCCAAAGACATTCGCGGTAGGACGGACGTCGATTCGGCACCGTCATCCTCACCGGGGCAGTTACCGCTGGATAGCAACGATGCGCCAGCCACCTCTGCAACTAAGCCGTGTGAGATACAGGAGCGGGTGCAGATCAGTTTGCCTGAACCACCCCTACCGGTAGAGACTGCAGCAGAAACGAAGAAAGGCCGCCGAAGGAGAAGCAAAGGGAATAGTAGCAAAGAGGAAAAGTCGGATGATTTGAGACCCGTACACATGTCAAAAAGTGGCAGCGAGACTGAACCTCAATCTTCTTGCTCCGTCCGCTGCGAGGACACCGCGAGGCAAGACCGCATCCGTGAACAAACCAAACACCTGAAGGCACTACTGAGCGCTGAGAGGGAACAGACCACCGTAACGGCTAAGAGGAAGAGCGGACAGAGTAGCGAGCAGCTGCAGCAGCGCTCCCGCAGGAACTCGGTGACGTCAGTCGCAGCCCCGCGTGGTGGTCAGGCGGACGCGACCACGTTGACAGACTCAGCCGGCCGTGGCGGGCAGGGCGGCGCGCGCACCGCGAAGCACCCCGACAGCAATGAGCCGTGGTGGCAGCAGAACGAGGAGATGCAGCAGTAGCTGCTCTCGCGTATGACCATCACGCTGCGACGTTTCCACTCCCTGACCCGTTATTGGTTTTGACATTTCGTTTCGTACTCCAGACGTTCCCGACGAGTTTATGTTCAAAGTCGTCGAGAAGGACGATCCAACACTCAGAGCTCATTGTCCTTTGAACCATCATGTGCGATAGCCAAACCTACAACGTTACCACACTTAACGTCAATAGAATTCAAAGTGCGGCGAAACTCCGTTCGCTAACTGATTTCTTGTATGGTACCAGCGTTGACATTGCCCTCCTACAGGAGATAGTCACAGTCTTAGAAGTGCCCGGTTACGTTCTCATTGATAACATCAATCTCCAGGATGCTGTAGGCACTGCCATACTTCTGCGCGACGGTATGCCATTTACGGATGTGCAGCGGCTGCATAGTAGTCGTGGCATTTCTCTTCGAGTGAATGGTGTGCAGATTGTTAATGTGTACGCCCCCTCAGGTAGCACTCATAAGAGAGATCGTTCAAAATTTTATAAAAACGAGGTTCCCATTCTTCTTAGCACTTATCGTGCACATCTCATCCTCGGTGGTGACTTCAACTGTGTGCTTAACGACAGAGACCAAACTCCTAATACGAACAGATGTATCGAACTTGAACATTTAATTCATGGCATGCGTCTTCACGATACATGGCAACAACTGCACGGTGAACGGGTAGCGCACACCTTTGTAACCAGTCGTTCTGCCAGTCGGCTGGATAGGATCTATGTGTCCGATGCCCTCCAGCGACACACTGTGAACTGTGACATAGCTCCTGTCAACATCTCCGACCATTGTGCGTATCAGTGTTACCGTAACCTACAACGCCAGCAAATATACCGCGGGAAAGGCTACTGGAAATTGAATGTCAGCCTTCTGCAGGATGCCCAACTTGAAGAGGAGGTGAACATAACGTGGCAACAACTCCAGCGGCAACGACGTCGTTACGATAGCGTTCTCCAGTGGTGGATTCAGTGTGCTAAGCCTAAATTACGCCTCACCCTCATGCGCTACGCCCGACAAAAAAGCTATTGGCAGAAACAGACTATTGAGTTTTATTATCGCTGTTTGAGGGAACTGTACAGTCGCTCTAACAATCCTTGTCGCGATATCGACGTACAGATCAAACGATATGAAGCGAAAATCACGGCGATACAACGCTAATGAATGCAAGGCATCATCGTGCGAGCCCACCCCAAGGACGTTGCCGCCGAAGAACGGGCCTCTCTGTACCACATCCTGAGAACGACAAAACGGTGTAAAGCCATGTTAATTGAAGCCGTCGTTGATGACGCTGAGAATGCCATCACGAAGCAACGTGACATCATCTCGCACGTCTACGACCATTACAGTCAACTTTACAAGAAGCAATCCGTTGATGCACACTCGTGCGACGATTTTCTTAGGACCTTGAGCTGTCGCTTGTCACAACAGGATAATGCAAATCTGGCATCTCTTTTCACAGAGGACGAAATCCGACTGTCGGTCCACAGTGCAAAGAAAGGGAAGTCTCCAGGACCCGACGGTCTCAGCGCTGAGTTTTTCCAGCGTTACTGGAACCTCCTCGGTCCGACACTCCTCGAGATAGCGAATGAACTCTGGCACCTGGACGTTATACCCAAGGCATTTACGGAAGGTATCATCCTGCCCTTACCGAAAAAAGGGAACAGCAGGAAGGTCGAAAACATGCGACCCATCACACTCCTGAATGCCGATTTCAAAATCATCACCAGATCGATTAAGCTAAGGATGCAAACCGTTATGTACAAGGTTTTGGGTAGTTACCAGTACAGTGCAGTGCCAGGCCGAAGTGCAATCTCAGCTGCCTGCGATTTGAGGGACATCATCTGTTCATATGCTGAAACCAAAGGACAGGGCGCTCTGATCTTTCTGGATTTTGAGAAGGCTTATGACCGTGTACGTCATGACTTCCTCTTTAAAAGCATGAAGAAACTAGGATTTGGACCTCATCTCATAGAATTAATTCGCAAACTTACTACAAACGCCTCTTCACGGATTCTCATTAATGGTCATTTTACAAAAGAAGTTTCCATTGAGCAATCCATCCGCCAAGGCTATCCTCTGTCAATGATTTTGTACGCCATTGCAGTAGAGCCGCTACTGAACAACTTTGCGCATAGCGGGATCGGGATTAGCGAGTCTGTCACTATCCCTTGCATTACGTATGCTGACGATATATGCGTAACTGTCATCATCGCAACAACTTCTGTCAGCGGAAACTCTTTTACAAACATTCACATTTCTTTCAGGAGCAATACTCAATAGAACTAAAACCACAGCTTTGCAGATCGGTGGCGGTATCGGAGACATAGCCCATATTACCTGGTGCAAGGTCAAGGATTATCACACAACCCTCGGTGTTACTTTTGAGGCCAAACCAGACAAATTCCTGATGAAGAACTGGTCACACATGCTTAATAAATTACGTGCTGCTTTGATACTTCACTCCGACCGTGACTTGAACATACTACAGAAAGTTAAGACCATCGAGATCGCCATTACGAGCAAGATGAATTATTTGACGCAAATTCTTCAAATCTCCGACCATCTAGCCAAGAGTATACAACAAGCGTTATGTTGGTTTCTTTTTAGGGGGCACATTTTCAAAGTTCAATTCGATACCTTAACCTTACTTTCGTTCAAAGGTGGCCTTAACCTCATTAAAGTACACAAAAAATGTGTCACCTTGCTCCTAAATCGCATCAGGAAGGAGTTCCGTACCCGGAGGACCATTATCATCGCAAACTTCATTCAGCGGTGGAAGCCTCATAGCCTTGACCCACCCGTTAATATAGCCGGCATTCCACTTTCTTACCGACATGTGCGACTGTACTACATGGAAATGAGCTACATTCGACACAACATCGTCGATAACGGAAGCCTGACGAACAGGAAGCTTTATGGCCTTCTCATGACAACAAACCACAGGAATCGTCTCGAAGAAAAACATCCACATACACATTGGAGTATAGTATGGCGGAATGTGCACAGCGACGTGTAACCGTCACGCGTCATAGCCGACTGGTATCTAACAGTCAACGATAAAGTAGCAAAGAATGAAAAGCTACATAAAATTGGCCTTCATCCAACGCCCAACTGTGACGCATGCGGAAGAGTCGATACGCTTCTTCATAGGTTCACGTGCGGACTTGCAGAAGAAATTACTACATTTCTTCGTCAACGATTATCGGTGATCGACCGTACGACGCCCTGTGGTGTAGACCTTTTAGAGATCATTCAGCCACAAAAACTGAGATACCCACGAGCAAAAAATAACGCTGCAACGTGGATCATGGGCCACACAGCATCGTTTATTATGCAGAATAGGCATGCTACTTTCCTCGACTATTATTCTTACACAGAAATTGAACACTTTAAAATGAGACAACATTGTGACTACAGGAGGATATTTGGAAATATGCTGCAAATCATAATGAACGGTTAAATGCTTCAAATACAATATTTCGGATAGCAGAGTTTGCCAGTGACCTGTATCTATGAATCCTATTTGCTTCCTTGGACTTTAGTTCCTGTCGGAGTTTTACGATACTGTTCAGATGCTCACCAATGCAGAAGGCATTTTTCTCTTTCCCATTTTCGTTTTTTCACATTTCCCTTCTCTCGCAGAGCAGCGGAGCAACTTTCCTTGAAATATGAGGTGATAGTCTTCTGCGCACCATAAAAATTTCTGTTTACTACTTGGTGAAAAAAAAAAAAAAACAAAACAAAACACTCAATAAGACATTTCATTTCTTATATTGCGCAACGGCAGCCTAGAAATGATATATACTTTGTTCATTCTATTCTCATTACAAATTGGAGCAAATGTTTACATTCCTTCCAAAAAAAAGTTGGTAGAGCACTTGCCCGCGAAAGGCAAAGGTCCCGAGTTCGAGTCTCAAAAAAGAAAAAAAAATTGGACTGATGGTAGGTTCTTATACCTATGGTCTCGGTTCGATTCCCACTTTTGCCAATGATTTTAGATAGGGAGCGAAAGATTCCATTCTCTTCTGACTTCACCAAGTGAAGAAGATATAATTGCAGTGTGGTCTGAAATTCACATTGAAGATGATATTCCTTCTCTGCCAAGTAGACGTTAGGTTGAACCACCATAAAGTCTGGAGTGGCGACGCGTAGAAACTCTATCACCAGTAACCTTTCTTTTACTAGTTATTTATTTCTAGTGACGAAACAAACGCTATGTAGAGTCACAGGACACTTATTCCATCTTTTATCTGACCTTCTGTATGTCGATAAAATAGTTTCTGAACAGAGAATGCAACTCAGACCACCCTTAACGCGGAATTTGATCCCTTCGTGGCAATAGAGCTCGGCTACAATTTGTTGTTTGTTCAAAACTGCAGATTCCTCAACATCTCCACATATTACGTGTGAATGGGTTCGAATCCTGGCCCGGCACTAAAGATTTCATTATGTATTATCAAGCTCTAGCACGAGAACACCTATCTGCTGGTGGATAATAATTTTGATTTTTAATGTTTTTTCATTCGTTGTCAACACTAACGATATCTTACGTTTTTGACTCCCAGTGGGACACAGAACTATTTGCGAGATCACTGTAAGTTCAAGATGTTATTCCGAGCTGCTGGTGGAGAAAAATTCGGTAGCTGACATCTCTTTGTGTGTAGTCAACAACGATATGTGTGGGGCTCTATTCCCAGTGAGCACTGAACTCTTCGTCGTATGATTTCTAGTTCAAACATGCTCACATGTCGTTGCTGGTGCAAACCCATATTTATCGTTCGTTTTCTCTAGAATATAACAGCGATAGGTGCCGGGTTGGAGTCCTGGGAAGGAAAAAATTAATGTTTCTTCTCGTCTTTTCAGTTAAAACATCTATCTACTGGCAAGGAAATCCGATATGTCACAGTTGGTTGCGTTTCGATATCAATCCGATTAGGTTCTGGGTTCGAATCCCTATCCAACATAAAGCTTTATTTCACGGCATTTCAAGTAAGTTACTTGTGAAGAAGCAATATTTAACATCTCTCGTAGGTCGTTAACAGGGACAATAGATGCTGGGGAGGAATTCGCGTCCGTTAAAAGTATTTGTGTTATGTAATTTAAAGTTGATATTTGCCAACTGATACTGTCTAAAATCGAGGTATATCACTCTCTGTAAGCCTAATCAGGAATGACTGTTAGTTTGCGTCAGTCACGAAATCTTTTCTTAGTGTGCCTGACCTGGGTTTGAATCCATATGCAGAACGAGACGGTTCGTCGTGTCATTTGAAATTCATACATATTCTCAACTAGCTGCTGGTGGATAACTTAAATTTTTAGTATCATTTTGTGTTAAATAATAAGTACTGTATGTTACTTAGAAGAGGAAATCATGAATACGACGAACTTACTACGTGCATTACCTATCTGACGTAATAATGAGAGTGGCAACATTTCAGGTATGTCATTTATTGTAATAAATGTGAGCTTACAAGCCTTAAGGACAGCCTTATCTGTGATAAGGTGTTCACTGATATTTGTAGCATCGTGGTATTACTTTACATCATGAATTACTGCGATACAGATCAGTGTTTTCTAGTGGTGACTTGTTGGAACCATTTTCAATAGGCAAACGAATGTACCAAGGGGCGATTAGAGGACCTGCTAGACAGCTACGTTATGCCGGTTGCATGCGAATCAGGCGAAATGCAATTCAGGTCGTTCGGATCCTTTGAGTGTGACTGTATATTTCATTTTCTATTAACATTGGATTCTATGCTGCTTTATTATGAATTCAGTTTATTAATATACAGAGGATATTCAATTCTAGTTATCAATCTATTCATGGATGGGATGTGAAATCAGAGTTCATTCTATATCACTCTCCTCTGGAAAGAAATAGAATTTAGTAAAAGAAGGATTTTTTTCCAACTAAAACGCATGCGACGATGCATCTGCCCATATCCTTATAGAAACGTATGAACACTTCATACACATATCTCGTGACATGAAAAGGAATTTCTTTAGCAATGCAACGTTTTTCTTCTCGAAGCTGAGTTGAAAAAGTAGTTAATTAACGAGAAACTCCAGTAATTTAGAGATTTTTAACTTTTTTCGGTTGCCGCAGAAGCTTAACTCCGGTGCGCGTCGCATTTTGTGCTGTTTCATTATTTTCTTCTCTCCTCCTGCCCAACTGTCTCTCTCCTCCGCCCATCTGTTGCTGCAAATACCGTTAATTGAACCTACTTTACAGAAACGCAGGGTAACTGGAAGTGCACACGACGTCGGACAAATGAAAGGAGCGCAATCATCCCGGTCAGTAACAGGTAAATGGGGACAGAGCTGCATCAAGAAACGATTTAATTAAAAGCTGCAGTCCCAGGGACTGCACAAATTACGGGCCTTTATTTGCGTCTTTCCGGCTCGTTACGAAGTTTTGACATATAATAATTTCATTTTAAAAGAGACAGGAAAGTCCTGTGAAATCACGTGGTGATTCTCTACATGGTAATCATGGAGCAGCGTTTTCCCAATTACATCGTTCTAATGAATAACTGATGTTTACCATGAAAATATTGCCCACAAAAAGCAATCGTCTCAGCCGTAAAGGGAAGGAGAAAGTACAAACACACACACACACACACACACACACACACACACACACACACACACACTGTCTTCGCTGACAGTGGCAAATTTTTTTGTCTTTGCTAAGTTACTCAAACCACACGCTTGGTCCTAAGTACTGATCCTTGTTCACCTCAACATTAACTGTTTTAAATTATATATACTCATATTTTTACACAAGACAGAATTCTTATAATATCTGCTATACAGGCCTGATATATTGATACCACACTGGCATGACCAATCGAGTGCGACTTTTAATGCGCAAATATTTAGACTCGACAACAAAAACGTAATCTCGGAGACTGAATAATAATATCTTTCTAGACCCTATCTAAAAAGGTTCGTTTTGTATCTCTATAACGATTTACTAGAATGTAATGGAAAGTTTCTCAATTTCACAAGAACTGGGGTGGGATGTTTTCATCAAGTGTTACAAGTTATAAAGGAATTAACTAACACAAATTTTCTGAACAGCATACTTCCTGTGTGGACATTCACGGCTACAATAACAGTACTTATATTTCTTTCTGTGGTATCTGGGAGAAACGTTCGGGAAACGTAATGCTCTATTTTTCACATGTGCATACAAACTAGGTTTTAATATTTATAGTGCCTCAATCAGTATGGAAGGTACTTACACGTTATTAATCAAATATCTTTTTGTGAATCACGTGTTTTACTACCTCTCTCAAAAGGGATGAAAGTAAAGAAAAGAACATGAACTTGAAATAACTTTGTACTGGTTTACTTTAAATTCATGAAGAGTCTAACATGCCAGATAGATAATCTCACTTAAAGTTCTTTGCACAAAAATTGTAACTGCATTCAAAGACGTAAAAAACAATGAACAATTCGGAGTGCTTGTAGTCAGTAACTTTCGTTCTTGAGAATAGTATACCTAACGGCGTAAAATTCTTTCCTATGCTTTTGATAATGCAGTGGTTGTACAGCTTGCTGGAGAATGTAGTTGAATGTTCGTCGACGAAGCTGCAATTTTTAGCGAAAGCTGAAATCTCATGCGAAGTCATCACTCTGTCGCTATAGATCGACCGGAATCCATCGATGTCCTATGACAGTATATTTAATGAAAAATTGATGGAAGGACCATTAATAGGATCCATGAATTACTTTAGGAAATAACATGCTGCATTTATTTCCCAATCTGCATTTTGACTACAAGGAATTGCCATCTTCTTGCGTTATGCAGATCGTAGTGCTCCACAGAGATCTCTTAATCAGCACCCATATTTGCACTGTGTAGCAAACTTACTATAGGCAACTGAAGCCATGAGCACTGTTGTCCATGCAGCAGCATGTGGAGAAGGGGCTGCGTAGAGTTCTTCAGTCTGGTTTTTGTTACTATTTTTATATACTTGCCGGCCGCGGTGGTCTCGCAGTTCTAGGCGCTCAGTGCGGAACCGCGCGACTGCTACGGTCGCAGGTCCGAATCCTGCCTCGGGCATGGATGTGTGTGATGTCCTTAGGTTAGTTAGGTTTAAGTAGTTCTACGTTCTAGGGGACTGATGACCACAGATGTTAAGTCCCATAGTGCTCAGAGCCATTTGAACCATTCTTTTATATACTTACGGCAACTAAACTTACTTTTCAAAGAAAATTATTTGAATTTGGAAATAGGAAATTATAAATTTATGTGATAAATTAAGAAGAGAATAAAAGGAAGACAGGAGAGAATAGATATAGATGTCCCTCACAACGCCAAATGGGGAGGAGGATTTGGTATTTAACTTCAACTCCAGTGTCCCCGTGTGATGCTACCCATATTAGTATTATCTGCATAAACATTACTGCTCGGGAAAACTCAGTTTGTTGACTTCATACTGATCTTATACAGGGTGAGTCACCTAACGTTACCGCTAGATATATTTCGTAAACCACATCAAATACTGACGAACCGATTCCACAGACCGAACGTGAGGAGAGGGGCTTGTGTAATTGTTTAATACAAACCATGCAAAAATGTACGGAAGTATGTTTTTTAACACAAACCTACGTTTTGTCAAATGGAACCACGTTAGTTTTGTTAGCACATCTGAACATATAAACAAATACGTAATCAGTGCCGTTTGTTGCACTCTAAAATGTTAATTACATCCGGAGATATTGTAACCTTAAGTTGACGCTTGAGACCTCCGACGTTCAGTTGCGTGTTGTAACAAACACGGGCCACGGTCGGCGAGCAGCCTCTGCAGGGACATGTTTACGATGACGACCGTGTTTATAAGTGTGGCTGTAGTGCACTGTTGTGGTATGGTCTAGCTGTTGCAGTGTCCGCATGTAGCGTTTGCTGCTATTGTTATTCTGCATTCGTCTCCGCACGCAGACCAAATGTAGTACACCATGTTACCAGACGTCTGTGATAGTGTAGTGTTGTAGGAACTGTGACCGTGGTGTATTCGAACTCTGAAAAGGCGGAGATGATACTCATCTATGGCGAGTGTCGACGAAATGCAGCTGAAGCCTGCAGGGTGTATGCAGAACGGTACCCGGACAGAGAGCATCCAACGTGCCGCACATTACAAAACATCTACCGCCAACTGTATGCAACAGGTATGGTCGTAGCACGCAAACGGGTCCGTAACAGGCCCGTCACAGGAGAAGCGGGTGCAGTTGGTGTGTTAGCTGCTGTTGCCATGAATCCACACGTGAGTACACGGGACATTGCGAGAGCCGGTGGACTGAGTCAAAGTAGTGTCATGCGCATACTGCATCGTCACCGCTTTCACCCGTTTCATGTGTCGCTACATCAGCAATTACATGGTGATAACTTTAATCATCGAGTGCAATTCTGTCAATGGGCATTAACAGAGAATGCGTTGCAGTTCTACCTGTTTACCGATGAAGCGGGTTTCACAAACCACGGGGCAGTGAATCTACGGAACATGCATTACTGGTCCGTGGACAATCCTCGCTGGCTCAGACAGGTAGAGCGACAGCGACCGTGGACTGTAAATGTATGGTGCGGAATCATTGGCGACCACCTCATTGGTCCTCACTTCATTGCAGGGGCCCAAACAGCTGCAACATACATCGCGTTTCTACAGAATGATCTGCCAACGTTGCTCGAAAATGTCCCACTGGAAACGCGTCGACGGATGTGGTATCAGCATGATGGTGCACCTGCACATTCTGCAATTAACACTAGGCTGACCCTTGACAGGATGTTCGACGGGCGTTTCATAGGACGTGGAGGACGCATAAATTGGCCAGCCCGTTCTCCTGATCTTATACCTCTGCACTTCTTTCTGTGGGGTACTTTAAAGGAGAATGTGTACCGTGATGTGCCTACAATCCCAGAGGATATGAAACAACATATTGTGGCAGCCTGCGGCGACATTACACTAGATGTACTGCGGCGTGTACGACATTCATTACGCCAGAGATTGCAATTGTGTGCAGGAAATGATGGCCATCACATTAAACATCTATTGGCCTGACATGTCGGGACACACTCTATTCCACTCCGTAATTGAAAACGGAAACCACGTGTGTACGTGTACCTCACCCCTCATGGTAATGTACATGTGCGTCAGTGAAAAAGACCAATAAAAAGGTGTTAGCATGTGGACGTAATGTGCTGTTCCAGTCTCTTCTGTACCTAAGGTCCATCACCGTTCCCTTTGGATCCCTACCTAAATCGGTGCTCTCCGATACACACGATCGAACAGCGGAGGAGTGGTAATCAAGCGTCAACTTTAGGTTACAATATCTCCGGATGTAATTAAAATTTTACAATGCAACAAACGGCTCTGATTACGTATTTGTTTATATGTTCAGATGTGCTAACAAAACTAACGGGGTTCCATTTTTAAAAAAACCTAGGTTTGTGTTAAAAAACATACTTCCGTGCATTTTTTTATGGTTTGTATTAACCAATAACACTAGTCCCTCTCCTCACTTTCGGTCTGTGGAATCGATTCGTCAGTATTTGATGTGGTTTACGAAATATATCCAGCGGTAATGTTAGGTGACTCACCCTGTATATGGCAGTGCGCTCTGTGAGTTAATGCTTGTTAAGTTACGTAACTACTGCTACTACTACTGCTGCTGCTGCTGGTGCTGCTGCTACTACTAGATTGGTTAGTAAGCAAATTTTGCGTGGATGTGTAACAATATCCTGACTCGATGCAATCTAATTAATCTGTATACAGAGCTAATGTGGCTGTAAAAAGAAATAACAAGTCACAGCTAAACTAATTATCAAACACGTAGAATCAAATTTTTATAATAAAACTAGTTCCTTTAAGTGGGTAGGGGTGGTACGAGAACATTTCATATCAAATTGATACGCTAATTAATTAAATTGATATCAAAAGTGTCCTCGTACTCACCTTACCAGATTACTAAAGTGATCTTGTTCATGACGAGAGCGAATTTACGTGCACATGTACTAGCTGCAAAGCTCAATACCGAATCAAAAAGTGCACAGTGGTACATCCTTAGGTGTACAAGTGATAGTGCGTATCGTGTCGAATTAAATGTCGCTATTTTGTGAAGTTTACTTCCGGTTTTGTTCGTTATTACTCACTGAAGCTATGTCGTTCGTCAATGCGCACCCGCAGATATGGAGTTACAGTTTCGCGTTTTACTTTTGTGTTGTTGATTTTAAATGCCATGTATCTTTGTAGTGATCCTTTATGCATTGTGTACGCTGCTTTTTGTGCTTTGGATAATTTGCTTTCGTTGCACCATTGTTCTGCTGCGTGGAGAAAAGAGCGATAGTCTTCTTCCAAATAAACTAGACCGTGTTTGCAGGTTCATGCTACCGGCACACTTTGTATTACTCCGAACATCGTAGGACTTCGTAATAAGGAATCCAGATTTAGACACAAATAATCACCAATACATACCTTTTTGCACATAAGATCAGCTTGTATACTTCCGAAAAACTTTCCCTACATGAATTTAAACAAATTGTAGCAAGATTTTTTAGTATTAGTCTCTCAATTGATATCAAAATTTCCGTAATGGTGGTTTACAACAATACCTTGAATGTACAAAGACTCTCTCTCTCTGAAAAGTCGACTCAGTTGACCGACGTATCGCATAAATGTGAACGCTGCATTCCAACGTGCTGTGTTTTGTGTGAGTAGTTCACTGAGTAATGCTGCTTGTCTAAGAGCGCAGAGCGTACTCACAAGCTCCTCATTTATAGTTAATCACGAGGGGCGTTCAGTAAACAATGCAACACGATATTTTTCTGAAGTTGGTTTTATTCATGATCCCAATACACCATATTATTCCCCACACTTTTGATTGCAAAACCCTATTTTTCGGTACAATCTGCGTTCAATTCGACGGCCTTATGCCACCTTACCAGGAGGGCCTGTATGCCTACATGGTACCACTCTACTGGTGGACATAGAATCCAAAGTCTTGATGCATCAATAGCCTCCCCATCATCCGCATACTGCTTCCCGCAAAGTGCATCCTTCATTGAGCAAAAAAATTGGACGTCGGAAGGTGCGAGGTCCGTGCTGTAAGGTGGATGAGGAGCAACAGCCCAATGGAGTTTTTTGAGCTCCTCTCGGGTTCGCAGACTTGTGTCAGGCATTGCGTTGTCATGAACGAAGGAAAGTTCGTTTGAATTTTTGTGGTGACGAACAGCCTGAAGGAGTTTCTTCAGTTGCCTGAATGCGGGTGATGCCGGGTGGCACGTGGGAGATCTGACAGGCTTGACCGACCTTGTTGCGATGATGACGGACTCCTCGCCGAATGTCTCACGGTGCTTCTGATAAAATATCGATATATCGTTACATTCCCCAAACCAGGATATATACCAGCGATATATCTTTTCCCGATATGTTGTTGTTGTGGTCTTCAGTCCAAGGACTGGTTTGATGCAGCTCTCCATGCTACTCCATGCAATCCTGTGCAAGCTTCTTCCTCTCCCAGTACCTACTGCAACCTACATCCTTCTGAATCTGTTTAGTGTATTATTCTCTTCGTCTCCCTCTACGATTTTTACCCTCCACGCTGCCCTCCAATAGTAAATTGGTGATCCCTTGATGCCTCAGAATAAGCCCTACCAACCGATCGCTTCTTCTAGGCAAGTTGTGACACAAATTTCTCGTCCCTCCAGTTCTATTAAATACCTCATTAGTTACGTGATCTACCCATATAATCTTCAGTATTCATCTGTAGCACCACATTTCCCAAGCTTCTATTCTCTTCTTGTCTAAACTATTTATCATCCACGTTTCACTTCCATACATGGCTACACTCCACACAAATACTTTCAGAAACGACTTCCTGACACTTAAATCTATAGTCGATGCTAACAAATTTCTCTTCTTCAGAAACGCTTTCCTTGCCATTGCCAGTCTATATTTTATATCCTCTCTACTTCGACCATGATCAGTTATTTTGCTCCCCAAATAGCAAAACTCATTTACTACTTTAAGCCTGTCATTTTCTAATCTAATTCCCGCAGCATCACCCGATTTAATTCGACAACATTCCATTATCCTCGTTTTGCTTTTGTTGATGGTCGTCTTATATCCTCCTTTCAAGACATTGTCCATTCCGTTCAACTGCTCTTCCAAGTCCTTTGCTGTCTCTGACAGAATTACAAAGTCATCAGCGAACCTCAAAGTTTTTATTTCTTCTCCATGGATTTTAATTCCTACTCCGAATTTTTCTTTTGTTTCCTTTACTGCTTGCTCAATATAAAGATTGAATAACATCGGGGATAGGATACAATCCTGTCTCACTCCCTTCCCATCCACTGCTTCCCTTTCGTGCCGCTCGACTCTTATAACTGCCATCTGGTTTCTGTACAAATTGTAAATAGCCTTTCGCTCCCTGTATTTTACCCCTGCCACCTTCAGAATTTGAAAGAGAGTATTCCAATCAGCATTGTCAAAAGCTGTCTCAAAGTCTACAAATGCTAGAAACGTAGGTTTGCCTTTCCTAAATCTACACTCCTGGAAATGGAAAAAAGAACACATTGACACCGGTGTGTCAGACCCACCATACTTGCTCCGGACACTGCGAGAGGGCTGTACAAGCAATGATCACACGCACGGCACAGCGGACACACCAGGAACCGCGGTGTTGGCCGTCGAATGGCGCTAGCTGCGCAGCATTTGTGCACCGCCGCCATCAGTGTCAGCCACTTTGCCGTGGCATACGGAGCTCCATCGCAGTCTTTAACACTGGTAGCATGCCGCGACAGCGTGGACGTGAACCGTATGTGCAGTTGACGGACTTTGAGCGAGGGCGTATAGTGGGCATGCGGGAGGCCGGGTGGACGTACCGCCGAATTGCTCAACACATGGAGCGTGAGGTCTCCACAGTACATCGATGTTGTCGCCAGTGGTCGGCGCAAGGTGCACGTGCCCGTCGACCTGGGACCGGACCGCAGCGACGCACGGATGTACGCCAAGACCGTAGGATCCTACGCAGTGCCGTAGGGGACCGCACCGCCACTTCCCAGCAAATTAGGGACACTGTTTCTCCTGGGGTATCGGCGAGGACCATTCGTAACCGTCTCCATGGAGCTGGGCTACGGTCCCGCACACCGTTAGGCCGTCTTCCGCTCACGCCCCAACATTGTGCAGCCCGCCTCCAGTGGTGTCGCGACAGGCGTGAATGGAGGGACGAATGGAGACGTGTCGTCTTCAGCGATGAGAGTCGCTTCTGCCTTGGTGCCAATGATGGTCGTATGTGTGTTTGGCGCCGTGCAGGTGAGCGCCACAATCAGGACTGCATACGACCGAGGCACACAGGGCCAACACCCGGCATCATGGTGTGGGGAGCGATCTTCTACACTGGCCGTACACCACTGGTGATCGTCGAGGGGACACTGAATAGTGCACGGTACATCCAAACCGTCATCGAACCCATCGCTCTACCATTCCTAGACCGGCAAGGGAACTTGCTGTTCCAACAGGACAATGCACGTCCGCATGTATCCCGTGCCACCCAACGTGCTCTAGAAGGTGTAAGTCAACTACCCTGGCCAGCAAGATCTCCGGATCTGTCCCCCATTGAGCATGTTTGGGACTGGATGAAACGTCGTCTCACGCGGTCTGCACGTCCAGCACGAACGCTGGTCCAACTGAGGCGCCAGGTGGAAATGGCATGGCAAGCCGTTCCACAGGACTACATCCAGCATCTCTACGATCGTCTCCATGGGAGAATAGCAGCCTGCATTGCTGCGAAAGGTGGATATACACTGTACTAGTGCCGACATTGTGCATGCGCTGTTGCCTGTGTCTATGTGCCTGTGGTTCTGTCAGTGTGATCATGTGATGTATCTGACCCCAGGAATGTGTCAATAAAGTTTCCCCTTCCTGGGACAATGAATTCACGGTGTTCTTATTTCTATTTCCAGGAGTGTATTTTCTAAGATAAGTCGTAGGGTCAGTATTGCCTCACATGCTCCAACATTTCTACGGAATCCAAACTGATCTTCCCCGGGTTTCTACCAGTTTTTCCATTCGTCTGTAAAGAATTCGTGTTAGTATTTTGCAGCCGTACCTTATTAAACTGATAGTTCGGTAATTTTCACATTTGTCAACACCTTCTTTCTTTGGGATTGAATTATATCGGTGTCAAAATGCCAATATCGATATTTTTATTTTATATTATATTTTTTCATTGTTTTCGGTAAATATTCGAAGTTGTTCTTTTGAAATTGTAGTAGAACATAATTTAACTTTCACTGTGTGGAGGAGTCTTACTACGTTTAGAACTTTCATCACATCCAGTCTTGCTCTTTGACTGTGGAAGCAAGTATAGGCGGCAAGAAGTCCGACAGCAGCGGGGTAGGTTGTGGGTGGGAGGGGGGGGGGGGGGGAGGGCGCCGGTGTGAATGGAATAACAGAATTTCCGATGTGAAGGAACAGCACACCAGCGGCGTTAAAATACAATTTTTAACGTAGCTGTTGTCTGATTTATTCACATCGGCATTCTTCAAAAACAGTTGCTGAAAATTATCAACCAAAATCTTAATGACAAGATTGATTTTTGTGGTGGGCGGCGAGTCGTGAGGGGGAATGCTGACATAATCGGCGATCGGCGTAACAGAGGATGTTTTAATGTAAGGTAAGCTTCTGATATGAAGCTTTTATTACCTTGATCGTTGGTATGTAACAGTGGTATCGCTCTCATTGATGAACAAAATTTTTACCAGTTAAAAATTGCCTTCCATTATTTCATTGCTCTGGATGTCATAATATTATCACTGCATAATGAAACGTATATGTGGACATTTATTTTGAAATAAGTAAGTGTCCACCTTAAATTGGTAACGTAGATATCGGGTATGGCATGTTCCATCCGATATCAATTACTGTAATATACCAAGATGATATTACTTTTATCCCATGTTTCTGTTTGGATGTATGCACTACATGTAAATAATTACGTGTAACGGCAGTATAATCATAAATTTCGATATCATGTCTACTGCGAGACGAAAGATATAACACATGATACTGCAGGTTGTAAAAGATAGCACTCATCCATAATCCTGTTAAATTATCGATTCTCATATTCCTATCTGCATTGTGTCCCACTTACGTCGTTTATTTACCCCTTATCAAATGTTTAATGTTAACTGCTTTATTGGAAATAATTTTCTAGTCTTAAAAATTGAGCAAATTATTTTTATCTAGTGTATTTTCCATTTTATATCACTGACATTGTACTGTTTTCCATTTTAACTGATTCACTTCGTATTCTCTCATATACTGTTACATGTGCGATCTTTTTAATACAGCGATAAAACATTTATTATTATTATTATTATTATTATTATTATTGTTACTAATGAGACTGCTACCATCTGATGGTACGTCTCTGTAATACTCTGTTAGGCTGACTGGTATCCGGCACTATGTAGCCGGAAATTAACCTATACTGATGCAGCAGTTCTTCACATGCCACACTTGAACGACTTTTCCTTGCCATGAAGATACAGCTACATTTTTAATGCGGTAATGTTATCTTAGGCGTATACTGGAATTTGTGTATTTACTTTAATAACTTATAGTAAGGTAATTTTATTTCAAATTCACAGTCCGTTTCGATGGTACGAAAACAAACGTGCGCTTTATCCCACAGCATGATTTCATAATCTGTACTCTCTGGGTACGTCAAAATAATTTATGTAAAATCATTGTATTACGATTACTGCTACCACAGTGTAAATATTTTTTTAAATTTTCGTAACCTCGCAGATCTGCAGATGGCAGTGTAGTCCTGTCGACGGTAATAATATTATGAACACACACGCGATCAAGTCAACAAAAACCTTCATTCCAGAAACTTCTTCACATCGAATTAAATGATCGCTCTCTAGCCGACAATATCAGATATTTGTAAAGAATGATTTATTCAGCAAGCGTTTTTGACTCGATGCTCTCCATACTTCTGCAAGACCCCATTCCACGGCTCCGGCACACCACTATCTGGGAACAGAAGTGGCTGGCCTGCAGCACTAGCCTCAGCGTAGCGGCCAGTAAGGGAGTGGATTGTTGGCAACGCCTGTGGTCTAGGGGCACCATCCATGATTAAGTAATCAAAAGGTCGTTGGTCCTGAGTTCGAAACTCGCCAACGCTTAAATTTTGATTAATAGTCAACACTGGTGCCATAGGAATTTACCATCATTCTGCCAACCGCCTTGTCAAAGAGGTCGAAGCAGCGGACAGAGGTTCAGGGCATTCTCTTGTCGTTGGGTTGGGTAAGTGCCCCTAAAGGCAGAAGAATCAGCAATGATCAGCGGCATGAGGATGCAGAAAGCAGTAGAAACCACTGCATTAGACACATACTGAGTATCCGAAAGACATGTGGCCTTAAATTGAAAAAGTGTCATGATGATCTCTCCATTGGCAAAAAGTACCGGGAGGGACTGTTAAGGTGAAGGTGACCATAAGAAAAAGATTGAATAACCATCTAAACAATAAAGTTCTACGAGTCGGTGCGTGGAATGTCAGAAGCTTGAAAGTGGTAGGGAAGCTAGAAAATCTGAAAAGGAAAATGCAAAGGCTCAATCTAGATATAGCAGGGATCAGTGAAGTGAAGTGAAGTGGAAAGAAGATAAGGATTTCTGGTCAGATGAGTAAAGAGTAAAATAGACAGCAGCAGGAAATAGTATAAGGAGAGTAGGATTCGCTATGAATTGGAAGATAGGGCAGAGAGAGTGTTAGTGTGAACAGTTGACTGATAGGGTTGATCGACAGCAAACCACACCGACAACGATAGTTCAGGTATACATGCCGACGTCGCAAGCTGAAGATGAATAGATGGAGAAAGGATATGAGGTTATTGAAAGGGTAGTACAGTACGTAGAGGGAGACAAAAATCTAATAGTCATGAGAGACAGAAATGCAGTTGCAGGGAAAGGAGCAGAAGAAAAGGTTACAGGAGAATATGGGCTTGGGACAAGGAATCAGAGAGGAGAAAGACTAAATGATTTCTGTAATAATTTCTGCTAGTAATAGCGAATACTCAGTTCAAGAATCACAAGAGGAGGAGGTATACTTGGAAAAAACCGGATGATGCGGAAATATTTCAGTTAGAATACGTCATGGTCAGACAGAGATTCCGTAATCAGAGCCGGCCGCTCTGGCCGAGCGGTTCTACGTGCTTCAGTCCGGAACCACGCTGCTGTTACAGTTGCAGGTTCGAATCCTGCCTCTGGCATGGATGTGTGTGATGTCCTTAGGTTAGTTAGGTTTAAGAAGTTCTAAGTATAGGGGACTGATGACCTCAGATGTTAAGTCCCATAAGGCTTGGAGCAATTTTGAACCGTCATCAGATACTGGATTGTAATGCGTACCCAGGAGCAGATATAGATACAGATCACAATATAGTAGTGATAGAGAGTAGGCTGAAGTTTAAGACATCTGTCAGCAAGAATCAAGACGCAAAGAGGGGGAATACGGAATTACTAAAGGAGAACGAGACAAGCTTGAAGTTCTGAAAGGCTATAGATACAGCACTAACGAATAGCTCACTAGGTAGTACAGTTGAAGAGGGATGGACATCTCTAAAATGGCTAATCACAGAAGTTGGAAAGAAAAACATTGATAGAAGGAAGGTAAATGTGAAAAAACCATGGGTAACAGGAGTAATATCTCAGTTGATCGATGAAAGAAGAAAGTACCAAAACGTTCAGGGAAATTCAGGAATGCAGAAATACAAGTCACTGAGGAATGAAATACATAGGAAGTGCAGGGAAGCTAAGACAAAATGGTTACATGAAAAACGTGAAGAAACAGAAAAAGAAATGATTGTCGGAAGGACTGACTCAGCATATAGGAAAGTCAAAACAACTTTCACTGAAATTAAAAGCAAGGGTGGTAATATTAAGAGTGCAATGGAAATTCCGTTGACGAATGCAGAGGAGAGAGAGAGGATGGTGGGAAGAGTATATTGAAGGCCTTTATGAAGGGGAAGATTCGTCTGATATGATGGAAGAAGAAAAAGGAGACGATTTAGAAGAGATAGGGGATCCAGAATTTAAGAGACCGTTGGTGGACTTAAGATCCAACAAGGCAGAAGGGATAGATAACATAAATCAGAATTTCTAAAATCATTGGGGGAAGTGGCAAAAAAATAACGACTCTTCGCGCTGGTGTGTAGAATGTATGAGTCTGGCGACATACCATCTGACTTTCTGGAAAATATCATCCACACAATTCCGAAGACTGCAAGAGCTCACTAATGCGGGAATTATCGCACAATCAGCTTAACAGCTAATGCATCCAAGTTGCTAACAAGAATTATAAAGCAGGGAACGATTTGTGCTTTTACCAGTGGGGGGGAATGCCTTAATGGGTTAGTAGAATTATATATGTTACTTGCTTGGACCGTGGCGTTACGCATGGTTAAACAGCTATTTATAAATAGATGTGAATGCCGAAACTCACTATTCACACGTATGCACTATCACAAAAGCCATTCCTTGTTATATCTTTAAAAGTACATTATAGGTAAAGCTTATTTACAAAATCATCTACATACAGGTATACGAGGGGAATTCAAAAAGTAGAGGCACATTTATGAAAAGCTGTACTCATTCTGATAATAGAAAACTGAAACATATTAATAGTATTAATAGTACGACTTATTAAGAACTTTCAGTGTTCGGCTCCACAAATTTAAATTATATGTAAAGTTTTACTCCAGTGCGTGGGAAATAAACATCCCAGGTTGGCATGCATAAACTAAAACCAGAGGAGGGGATGGTCTGACGCAGAGGGGGGGAAATTCCCCCATCCCCCCCTGCAAATCGCACACTGTGATAAAGAAAATTGAAGATGTGTTAGATGACGATCAGTTTGACTTTAGGAAAGGTAAAGGCGCCATAGATGCTATTATGACGATGCTATTGATAAAGGAAAGAAGACTCAAGTAAAGTCAAGACATGCCCATAGGATTTATCGATCTGGAAAA
The DNA here is from genome assembly GCF_023864345.2 of Schistocerca serialis cubense. Taxonomy (NCBI): domain Eukaryota; kingdom Metazoa; phylum Arthropoda; class Insecta; order Orthoptera; family Acrididae; genus Schistocerca; species Schistocerca serialis. Next base: position 429,923,524 of record NC_064645.1, read on the forward strand.
AGTGTTCGATAGTGTAAAATGGTGCAAGATGTTTGAGATTCTAAGATAATTATTGATAAGCTATAGGGAGAGACGGGTAATCTACAAGGGCCAAGGTTCAAAAAAATGGTTCAAATGGTTCTGACCACTATGGGACTTAACATCTGATGTCGTCAGTCCCCTAGAACTTAGAACTACTTAAACCTAGCTAACCTAATGACATCACACACACCCATGCCCGAGGCAGGATTCGTACCTGCGACCGTAGCGGTCGCGCGGTTACAGACTATAGCGCCTAGAACCGCTCGACCACCCCAGCCGGCTCAAGAGCCAAGGCCGAGAGGGAATAATAAGAGTGGAGGACCAAGAAAAAGTTCTCGGATTAAACAGAGTGTAAGACAGGGGTGTAGTATTTCGCCGCTACTGTTCAATCTGTACATCGAAGAAGCAATGATGCAAATAAAAGAAAGGTTCAGGAGTGGAATGAAAATTCAAGATGAAAAGATATCAATGATAAGATTCGCTGAAGACATTGCTATCCTGAGTGAAAGTAAAGAAGAATTACATGAAGTGCTGAATGGAATGATCGACCTAATGAGTAACGTATATGGATTGTGAGTAGATCGAAGGAAGACGAAGGTTCATGGTCACGAAGTAGATGAAATCAAGAAATTCTGCTACCTTGGCAGCATGGAGCAAGGAGGACATCAAAAGTAGACTAGCACTGGTGAAAAGGGCATTCCTTGCCAAGAGAAGTCTTCCAGTATCAAACATTGGCCTCGATTTGAAGAAGAAATTTCTGATAATGTACGCTTTGAGCACAGCATTGTATAGTAGTGAAACATGAACTATGGGATACCGGAACATAAAAGAATTGAAGCATTTGAGATGTGGTGCTACAGATGAATGCTGAAAATTAGGTGGACTGACAAGGTAAGGAGTGAGGAAGTTCTGCGCAGAACCGGACAGGAAAGGAATATGTGGAAAACTGTGACAAGGTAATGACTTCCAATGCAGTAGAGGGACATGTAGAGGGCAAAATCTGTAGAGGAAGACAGTGATTGGAATACATCCAGCAAATAATTGGGGACGTAGGTTGCAAGTGCTACTCTGACATGAAGAGGCTGGCACAAAGGAGGAATTGGTGGCGGACCGCATCAAACAAGTCGGAAGACTGATGACTCAAAAAAAAAAAAAAAAAAAGAAAGAAAGAAAAAGAAAACCTGATTATATGAAGATTGGCGTTGCTATGTGTACCCCTTTCAGAACTTTCTTCCCGGTAGTCGTGGAAAGCAATTTAAGGGTGATAGTAGACCATTCACCGAGAACTGGGACGAAACCGAAACAGTTTCACCTGAACGAACGCTGCCTGTGAAAGCATTCAGTGTTCGCGTGATGCGTAGGAGTGTCGAAAATCTTTCGTGCACGCTGTGCAGCTGGCCGTCAGGCTGACGTCACATCGGAGCCTACGTCGCATGTGAGAAATCCTACATTATGGACTTGATCTACAACATAATGAAATAAATCGTAAAAACCGACAAATCGCATAGCAGATAAAAACACGAGTCATTTTAATTGCAGTACCAGCTACATGTTGTTAAAGGACGGCAAAGCTAATTTCATTCTGTCGAACGTGAACTACTTCCATTAAGATTACGATTTTCAACACTACCTTCTGCTGTATTTTCATTATCACTTCATTATTAATCGGTTTCTACGATACATTTCATCATCAGGCCTTCTAAATAAATGGCGGATGAATTTTACGAAAGACATCGATCAGAAAGGCCCACGTGAAAATTATAGATATCCGCATCATATCTTGTACTAAGCAACCAGCGCTGCAGTCTGGAACCGCAAGACCGCTACGGTCGCAGGTTCGAATCCTGCCTCGGGCATGGATGTTTGTGATGTCCTTAGGTTAGTTAGGTTTAACTAGTTCTAAGTTCTAGGGGACTAATGACCTCAGCAGTTGAGTCCCATAGTGCTCAGAGCCATTTGAACCATTTTACTAAGCAACCACACACGGTGAGACTGCAAACAGAAGCACAGATGTATTTCCGTTCGAGGTCGCACGGTGTGTTGTTGCTTACTACAAGATCTGATGCGTATACCAGTTATATGACCGTGAAATTTTCTGACTGATATCTTTCGGAAAAATTCTGCCTCTGTGTATTTAGCGGGCCCGATGATTACGTTGCATATCGTTGAAACTGATTGGCAATAAATTGATGATGATATGGTAGTGTTGTAAATTGTAATACATCTCTCAGCTGTGGTCTTCTCCTACTATTTACCCAGGAATGTCGAAATTTTGTATATTATGCTTTTTTCCGCAAGATAGCCTTTGATACTTAACCAAACTAAGTAGAAGGCGCTTAATTCGCAGTGGTACGGAGGAATTAGAATAACAATTTTTAGTCATTTTATCTAGTGCGTATTCGTTGCGGCCTACTCTGTGTTTTTTACAGATATCTATTATTTTTGTGTTGTTGAATTTTCTTCAGTATTTTTCCCACAAATACCATCTTCAATAGTGATATTTTTAAATTTTAACTGTTTGCTTATTGGAATTCGCTCTAGGAACTTTACCTTTTCTGTGAGAATGGTACAGCGCCATATCGAGAACAATAACTGCGTTTTCCTGAATCCGAAGAAGAATGTCTTAAAATCAATACGGTACTCTACGTGCACATCTCCTCTTGATAATCTCCGCTCTTCTTGGATTCGGAAGTTCACAGACAGCCTTCGACGAAATCTGCGCTGCTCCCAACATGTATGATAACCAGGCGTTTTCTTTTACTCAGTTGGCCATTGTTTCCGGTGGAAAACCCAGACAGAAGCGTTTATTTCGAGGATTTTATAGCGTTATCTACCCAGACGCTACTTCCGGTAAGTCCTTTGTTCAAGCATGCCTCGTTCAAATACTAAACGACCCTTTTGCAGATAACGCCATCTCCATGAAATGATGTCATGCCTGTTTACTAGCGTGCTACCGCGTCCGTGCGTAACCTATTTAAAATTCATTTCTTTTAATAATATATAAAGTGTAGTTCTCCGAAAATTGCCAAAATCTGCACAGCAGCAAGCATTTTTTCAATTTCTGGCAATTAGTTATGAAAAAACAAAATCATGTATCCTTCGTATCGCTTTTCTGTAGAACTCATCATCACTTTCTGAAAGCTTCTGTGTGATGTTCCTTTCATGGGAGACTTCGAAGAGTTTGTGGCCTTGTACTCATGTATCACACGGTATAGTGATGAACGACCAACACCTGTAGATATAGCTTTTTTTCAGAATGATATCTACATCTGCATCTACGTGATTACTTTGTTATTCACAATAAACTGCTTGGCAGAAGGTTCAATGAACCATCTTCAAGCTGTCTCTCTACCGTTCCACTCTTGAACGGCGCCAGGGAAAAACGAGCACTTAAATTTTTCTGAGCGAGCCCTGATTTCTCTTATTTTACCGTGATGATATCGATCGTTGTCTTCAGTAGATATAACAGTTCCGTCTTATATACATTATCCCTTACAGTACCTAAGGGCAGAGGGGGAGGGGGCTACATTATGCCCACGTTTTGCATATATTATAATTTAGCTTGGTATTTCATATTTTGAAATTCTAATTTTTATGTCGTCTTGTTGTCTCTGTAAAGCTGTGCCATGAGAATCAGGAAGAGGATGTTTGGTGGCCGGTATCCTGAGCAAGCATATATTAACTGGGTTCTTTATTCATAAGAATAGAAATTTACTTAACTCAAGAAGACCTCTGTAATAGTCGACGTTAGCCTCACTGTTGGTGGAGTATAAGTCCCCTTCGTGCACTATTCTGGTCGCTGTATGCTGCCTGATTTTGAGCTGGAGGCTGTGACTGCGACTGGGCTGTGACTGATGACACAGTGGAACTCAGTGCGACAGACTGGCCTCCGGTCTGCGGCGGGGATCTAAGTATTGGCGACTGAGAGGGCGTTGGCGGCACGTTTCCTGCGAGTCTGTCTTTTGCCTCTATCGATCTTCTCGCGACCTCTATAACGCATCGTATGCTGGCGCCAGCTTACACCAGCACACTAATAAAAACATTTATTGTCTTTTTTATGTATATCCAAACCTCCTCATATCACGAGTTAGCACAAAACTCATTGAAAGAGCTAGAAGGCAGAAGAAATGTAGACAAAGTAGGAACAATAAGAGAATCATTTGAAAATACTTTTTCGCCAGAAACTGTTAACATCATAATAGAGCATACCAATGAAGAATTGAGACAGAATTCACCCAAAACAGATAGACTTCAATTCATAGCATACATAGGGTTACTTTTTATGGGGAAGGAAAGCAATAGTAAGTCTCCTATTCCCGATTTGTATTCCAGTACTTCAGGAAGATTTGTTTGTACACCTACTATGAGTAGAACTGGAATCTCTTAGCTTACTAAAATGCTAAGACTTGATGACACAGAGACATGAAATGAATGACAAGTTAGCTGCAATACGAGAAGTATTTAATAAAATGAAAGAATTACTGCCCAAATATTGTTGTATTGGAATGCACACTGTTACTGACAAAATGTTGTCATTGTTCCATGGCAGGTGTTCCTTCAAGGTCTTCATGAATGAAAATCCTGGAAAGTATGGTATAGTTATATGAATGCACACAGACTCTAAAACCAAATATGTTTCCAGCATAGAGCTGTTTGCGGGGAAGGAAAATGATAGTCCACAGCAATCAAATTCAGCTATAGCTGTAGTAACATGCCTGGTTGTTCCTATACATAATCCAGCGCACAATGTCATCACAGATAGATATTACACTTCCATTGACTTGGCTGAAGATTTTTGAAGGAATCACAAGCTAAAGACGTCTTAAGAAGAGAATTATATTCCAGTAAGTACCCCCGAGACGCCCTGCTAAACCTGCAGGACAGGACAGGTAGTTTAAGTTGTGGAAAGGGGCCAGAATAAGCGAACATACAACCTATTATTTGATCAAACGTTACAAGATCAAAGAAATATTAAAAAAACACAGCTTTATTTTCGTAACTTAATTAGCGGCTGAATGCGCCGTACATTCCCATGCCTTCATGACAAGACCACTTCAATTTAAAAACGGCTGAAAGCCAATAACTTAAAGCTCAACCAAAATCAGAAATTTAAAAGGCAAAGCCTTATCTTAAAACAGTTCCTTAATTAGGCTGAAGGTCCAAATAATCTGACACTTTAAGAGCAAACAACTTAAATTCAAAATTGGCTGAAGGCCCAACACTTAAGACTCGATAACATTAATTTTAAAAATGCCAAAGGCTTTATGTAAAACAGTTATTAAATTAGGCTGAAGGCCCAAACCATCTGACACCTTAAGGGCAAAACAACCTTAATCTAAAAATAGACTAGAAGCCATAAAAGTACAGACAAAAAGAACAAACAAGAAAAGGCAGTACACCCAAGGGCGCTCAGAAGTTCCAAGGGTCAGCCCGGAATTCAAACACTAACACTACCTTAAGTGAGACAGACAGTCGGCCCAACCATTCTCGGTCTGACGACAACCAACAGATAGTCAACGGACCCACCGACAAGATAACCCCTGCTTCACACGATTAGCACACAACAGGGAGGTCAATGGAACAACGTAGAAGGTATTGCCGTCCACAACCAATTATACATTGAGCTGTCAAACTACACTCCATGCTGGACAGCGACAATACGATGAGGAAAACAACTGCCTGAATTTACGTCAACGGCCAGGGAATGTAACCGGAACGTTAACGGCCGCAAGGCAGAAGATTCTGCTGGTGAACTTCAATTCAAATAACCAAGTACAGTTAAACTCCACTGGATGGTGGCTAAAATTTGCCAACTTGAAAACACACATTGTTGCTCGTGGGAATATCAAAATAGCAGACAACGAACTCCAAGCGAAACAGTGCGAACAGTCGTAATTTGCTGGTACATTAAGCCAAAACTCAACTTTTATGTCCAGGATCAGTGAGCCACGAGCCTCATAGCAATGGGAAGAGCACCACAGACTCGAACACCACATAGAGGCCGCCAGCGTGCCCAGCCAAACTACGCGCCGCGGAGATTTCCAACTGCTCAGGCCTGGAAACGGTGAAAGGACCAAGTATACGTCGGCCGCTGAGACGACTGACCGAACGACCAACCAATGGTCATCCCGTTCCAATCTCCCTCCGTCGGACAGTTCATGTGTGTCTCCAGCGGTCGGCGAGCCTTGGCTGTCGGCACCTCCACCTCACTGGCGCTCCCCCCCCCCCCCCCCCCCCCCGCCCAGCTGCACTGCTGGTCGTCCCAAACTGACTGCCATGACTGCCAGACGCAAGACGAACCGAATACTATCGGTCGCTCCAGAGGTGGTATGACAGTGCACTTATCGATACGCGCTGCTACTGCCACTCAAGGGCAAGTAAGGCAGGAAGTTAGTGACACCAGTAAATGGAATAAGAAAACAAGGCGGCAGTATGTACTAGAAGATGACAAACAATAAATGGGATAAACGCGAGCCGTGCATGGCTCAACCCCAGTCACAATTGTTTCTTATAGCCCTGGTAAAAAAACAAAAAAAGAGCCTTCTGTTGCTGTTGACTCAATATTATAACAGTGCAATTTTTTCACCCACTGACACTGAGAAGAAAACAGTCACAAATTTATATTATAGTAAGACGAAAGGTTGCATTGACACAATCGACCAAATTGTCAGGAAATTTTCGACCAAGAGAGTTAAAAGAAGATAGCCGCTATCTATTTTCTATACTCTTGCGGACAGAGTGGAGTTAAATGGTGGTACATTGTTTCTGCTCAATTTTCCAGAGTGGAATAAGACAAAATCTAATAAGCGACGGCTTTTCCTCCAAGAATTAGGACTGTAGCTCACGAAACCAGACGTTCAAGAAATGGCTACGAATATTAGAAGACTCCAGAAGTGCGTTGTTTCAGCTATTGGAGGTATGCGGTGCAGAGGAAGCTGAAGGAGGAAGGGGAAGATGTCATTTGTGTTGTCATGAAAGCCTGTCAAAAGCAGTGAAGTACAATAAAGCGAATAAAACAACAATGATCCGTAACAACTGTAAGAAATACACATGTAGTAAACACAGGAAGAAAACTGTTATATGTTCCATGTGTGAAAACGTTTCTGCAGAAAGTGATGTATAAGTGGTCCCAGCAAGAATGTAATGTAGTCTGCCGTATTTAACCTAAAATATCTGCAATATTTTTGAATTATCATGGAGGTTTCTTCAATAAATTTGTGAGGACCTTTACTGCCAATTTAAAGAGATACTGCTCAAGAAAATGAAACTAAATAAACTTAAGTGATGAAAAAAATGAAAAATACTAAATACGTCTTTGTAGAGAATGCTAAAAGAAATTGAGAGTTTCTAGACCTATATTACACATCAGCACATCAGAAGTTCCTTACTCAATATTTTGTAAATAAAGGTCAATACAAATTAAAGGAAATGTAAAATTTTTTTTGTCGTGGTCAGTGCTGCGCATACGTCGGTACTGAATGGGTAAAAAACCATAAGTTCTTTCGTTGCTCACTTCTTGCGTGATCTCAAAACCGACACAAAAAAATCGATAAGATTAAACCATATAAACCATGCGATGCTATTGGATGGGCACAGAAATAAAGAACGCTGAATGTGATTACAAACACAGATACTTACACTAATAATCAGCATCTGATCCTTCAAACGACTATTAAAATGCAGTTTACAATCAGATTCTGGATTCACCGCTGTATGACAACACAACTAATGAGTTTTGCCTGCACCGGACGCTGTCACACTGAACCGGTGCCCCTTGTCTTGTTCACCCCTCGACAGCAGCGCTGTGGTGTGCCCACGTACTGCCTCTCTTTTCGGTGATTGGTGTAATAGTGTTATCACTGGGATTCTGGAGTTGGCTTTCCAATAACCCGATATGTGGTGTCACCGCCATACACCACACTTGCTAGGTGGTAGCTTTTAAATCGGCCGCGGTCCGGTAGTATACGTCGGACCCGCGTGTCGCCACTGTCAGTGATCGCAGACCGAGCGCCACCACACGGCAGGTCTAGAGAGACGTCCTAGCACTCGCCCCAGTTGTACAGACGACTTTGCCAGAAGGGGATCACTGACAATTACGCTCTCAATTCCCGAGACGATAGTTAGCCTAGCCTTCAGCTACATTTGCTACGACCTAGCAAGGCGCCGTATTCAATTGCTAATTTATTATATGAAGCATGTATCATCAAGAGCGATGTTCTACAATTATGGATTAAAGTTAAGTATTCCAGAAGCTACGTACTTTTCTTTATAGCATTCATTACGTAGCCTGTTTCAAACCTCACGCCAGCCTGCGTGAGTTTAAGCGCGTGCCTTTCGGCTTCCTCTCATTGTGTCTAGGCTGTCTTGTCTAGACACATCACGATATCTCTCGAAAATTATTCCAAAATGATATTAACAACAGTTCTCACACTTCCCCCTCTCTTGACTGTAAGCTTATTTTCAGTGGCCTTTTTTTACGTTTGCGACGGAGTTATGTTGGTTGTGATTCGTATATTTGAGTCTCTGTGTTCTTTCTTTTAGCTGTACACTTATTATAGAAGCAATTACACCACTTTCTATTGAAACCATAGGGCAGGGAGGCTGTTAAAATATATGCGTTTTTCTTGGAGTATTTGCACCAAATCCTTCATTATTCAACAGCCCTATTGCCCTGGGAGTTTTCTGGCATTTTTGGCTGGGAGACGTCCGAGTCACCCTAATCTTATAGAGTTTTCTGTCTTCGCACTCAATGGCCACCTACTACGAGGTGTGTGAGTTTTGTGCCTTATTTGTGTTGAGTGGTGGCGACTGCTGGGCTTAATGCCCCCACGACCACACCATCGTCACACTATTCATGAGATTGTGCGGTGAGACTACATAAAGCTCCGTGGAGTGGCCACGCGGTTTGAGGTGCCATGTCACGGACTGCGCGTCCCCTCCCGCCAGAGGTTCGAGTCCTCCCTCGGGCATGGGCGTATGTGTTGTTCTTAACATAAGTCAGTTTAAGTAGTGTGTAGCACTAGGGACCAATGACCTCAGCAGTTTGGTCCCTTAGGAATTCACACACATTTGAACATTTTTAGACTACATAAGATTCTGCAATGAAGTATGGAATTTAATGTGAGATAATGTTGCAAATCTAGTGATAAGGATCCTTTTACTACCACCTTCCCTCCAATTGCAAATCAAATACCGGTGGTGAAAATTTCTTCTACGACCACGGTTCGAGCACAAGCGCACATCTTGCGTTAGTGACTTCTCCTACGGAAATAGTTTTTCCAGTTTTCCCACTCTTTTCAAAGGTGAAGCCCGAAAATACTAAAACACTTCTTACTCTTCACTAACTTCACTAAAGGACACAGATTACGTGATTGAAGCTAGTATTTCAGAACTGATGTACACGTCGAAGGTATTAGAACTTACTACCCTGTTCATACACTTAGTCAAAGAAACTGATACACCTGCCTAACACCGTGTACAGCCAGAGCGAGCACGCAGAAGTGCCGCAACAAGACGTGGTATGGACTCGACTAGTGTTTGAAGTAGAGCAGGAGGTAACTGACACCATGAGTCCTGCAGGGCTGTCCATAAACCCGTTGTAGTAGGAAGTGGAGGAGATGTCTTCTGAACAGCACGTAGCAAGGCATCCCAGATGTGTTCAATAATGTTCATGACTGGGAAGTTTGATGGCCTGCGGAAGTGTTTAAACTCTGAAGAGTGTTCCTGGATCCACCCTGTAGCAGTCATTGACGTGGGGTGTCGCATTGTCCTGCTGGAATTGCCCAAGCCCGTCGAAATGCACAATGGATATGAATGGATGCAGGTGGTCAGACAGGATGCTTACATACGTGTCAGCTGTCAGAGTAGTATCTAGACGTATCAGGAATCCCATACCACTCCAACTGCACCCGCCCCACACCATTACAGAGCCTCCACCAGCTTTAACAGTCCCCTGCTGACATGCAGGGTACATGGATTCATGTGATTGTCTCCATACCTGTACACGTGCAACTGCTCGATACAATTTGAAAGGAGACTCGTCCGACTAGGCAGCATGTTTCCATCATCAACAGTCCAATGTCGGTGTTGATGGACCCAGTCGAGGCGTAAAGTTTTGTGTTGTGCAGTCATCAAGGATACACGAGTGGACCTTTAGCTTCGAAAGCCCATATCGATGATGTTTCGATGAATGGTTAGCATACTGACACTTGCTGATGGTCCAGCATTGAAATCTGCAGCAGTTTGTGGAAGGATTCCACTCCTCTCACATTTAATGATTCTCTTCAGTCGTCGTTGGTCCCGTTTTTACAGTATCTTTTTTCGGTCGCAGCGATGTCGTATATTTGAAGTTTTACCGGGTTCCTGATACCCATGGCACATTACTGAAGTGGTCGTATAGGAAAATCCCACTTCATCGCTATCTCGGAGATGCTGTGCCCCATCGTTCGTGCACCGACTATAACACCACGTTCAAACACACTTAAAACCCGATACCCTGCTACTGTAGCAGCAGTAACCGATCAAACATCTGCACCAGACACTTGTCTTACTTTCTTACATGTCTCTGTATTTGAATACGCATACCTATACCAGTTTGTTACAGGGCTTCAGTTATTTTTGTAGTGGATCAGGGGTGTAATGAGCACTGCTGAGGGATGGGAGAGACATTCTTCTAGTGGTCAGGACGGTCATGGCTTCCCCACCTGGACATCATGGGGTCGATAGGTTGTCAAAGGCTAAGGTGAAGGAGGCTACAGAAAGGCAGTTGCAAGGAGCGCACATTCATCCAATGGCGTCCCTGTTCAACGGGCTTGGTGTGGCGTCGATTTTCGGTCCAGAAGCGAGAATTGGTTGATGTCAGTAGCTGGTGCTGCCGTAGTGCCAGCTCCTTGCATGGTATGCAAACCTCTGCAGTGCTGTATGACGTGCGGCGGGCTTTTGTTGTTGCCCTAATTGTGAGGCGGCTGAGTCCGCCCAGCCGAAGATACTGACGAGTGCTGGGAGGTGCCCAGAGTCTCGGTGAGAAGGAGGACACCGGTTCGAGTACCGCTCCATCCAGCGGCGGCCTGCAATAGGATGAACGTTGAAGGCAGCATGGAAGAACCCGACGCAAAGTGGACGCCGATTGGAAAACCGGCTGTGTCGGCATGACCAGCTTGGCTGGGTGAATAGCTGTTACACAAGACAAGGAAAGTCCTGTTGCGCTTGAGGTGTCGTACCGGACACACCAAAATATTTCGAAGCGTCGATTGTAGCCTAGCAAGGGACCGATCAGCTGGCATGGCGTTTTGTGGGTGTCATCAAGCGTTCGGATTTCGGCATCGGGCCCTGGCTGGTGGCCGCGGTGTTCCTTTTTATTTTCATAATAAATCCAATTAGAGAGAAAGCAGCAGAAGAGCTACTAAATGATATTGTCCAAAGAATTATTAAATGGTTCTGTGAAAACGGACTCTCCCCAAACTTTGAAGAAAACACACTACATTCATTTGTGTACAACAAATAGATTCATACCAACAATGGCAGTACCACATTAGCAGGAGTCAGTAAGTAGGGTAGAATGCTCCAAATACTTGGCTGTACACACTGTTGGAAACTTGAGTGGGAAGTAGTATATTAGTGAGATTCTCAAACAATTAAGTTCAGCTACTTTTGCTCTTCGTATGATTGCTGTTAATATTAGAAACTAACGTATCAAATTCCTTACACATTTAGCATATTTCTACTCTCTTCTGCGGTCGCTCATGACTGAGAAAGAAAGTATTGATTACGCAATAGCGATGTGGTATTCACCCATGGACGTCATTTAGGTACCCCTTCAAGGAACTAGGTGCTTTAATTGTGCCGTCACAATACATATTTTCGCTAATGAAATTCCTCATTAATTATCCATCACAATTTAAGATGCCCAGTGATGCGCATCCTACAACACAAGATGGAAAAATGACCTTCATCATCCACTGTTGGAGCTGGCAGCGGTTCAGAGAGGAGTTCAATATGTAGAAATCAAAAGTTTTGATCATTTGCTCAATTACATAAACTCTCCGACAGGTAGTAAAGCAAGTTTTAAATCTAATTTAAAATTATTTCTCCTGCACAACACCTTCAAATGTTCCACTGCCGAATTTTTATTTAAACACTGGAAGCTAGTGAAAAAAACATTTTTAAGTGTTGTTGCATGAGTAGATGAGTACGAATAAAGTGATAATCTGTTCATTAATGTCAGCAATAATCATGTATACATGCCCTGCAAATTGACTCGTTATACATTATTTCGATAAAAGAATCGTTCAAATCATCTATGGAACATGTAACTAACTAACAAACACTAGTAGTAGATTTAGTATATTTGACAACATAAGATGGATAAACAGTGCATTTACAAAGATCAAAGATAATCCATTTGTGATCCATTGCTGCAAAATGAGTTAATTTCTTGAAGAGACTCGTAATTTATCGTCTCCTAATTTTATGTTTCCATTCTATTAATATTTGTTTTGTTTTACCGGACGAAAACACTCTTGCTGGTACAACGGTGGGTTCTGTGGTTTGCTCTAGCAGGAGAATGAGTGGAACTATAAATCACAAAATAATGATAAGAAGTTTTACTTTACTTAATGCAATCCATTTCCACTGAAATGTTCTGAGTATTTATAACTGTCTCTGAATGTTTAAGTTTCACTTGATACCGACAAATGTACAAAATCCTTCACCTGAAGTATAAGCGACTTAAGTCCACATTAAGTTCAGCCTACCACATTTAATACACTGTCGGTCTATCTGAGACGCTGTTGTCGTTTTGATCAGTGACTGCGAACTGGTCCGAGCGTTCCTCTGCTCAGCCTTAAGCAAACCACAGCTTGCGGTGGCGCAGCGAAGATCCAGGAGGAGTGGTTACTCCTGCGTTTCTCATACATCGGTGACGCACGCGGCGAGTATGCCTTCCTGTGGTTTCCTTGTGAGGTGCCAGCCTTTGTCTCGGCTCCCCGTTCTTCTGACAACGCATCATGTATCATGTGCGAAAAGTAGTAGTTGTGCCTCGTGATTAAACTAAACTGGTATATCATTAACAGAGGGCAAGAGCAGTAATGAACTCATGATAGGACTCAGGGGATCTCCCATTGTGGTTTATCCTACTGCAGATGACATAGGGGCCTAGTTTGTATTTTCCGAAGATTGTGGTGTAACTTTCTAAATCGTATTTCCTAAATCCTATCCAAACTGTAATGAAATGCCTGATCTAGCAGGACCGAGCGGATTAGGTTGTGGGAAGGGGCCAAAATGAGTTCCTGTCAGTTGCACTCAACATACAAATATTATTTATCAACACACAATATTACAACAAGGATGCAAAACACTCAAAACTTTAATCGATCTCCTTTGATTAACTTTAGATCGGCTGAAGACCACGCTCAAAATCCAAGACACAAGGTTTAAGCAAAATTGCAATACAAGGTTCTTCTGGAGGTTTCACCCAAGAATATTTTCTAAATCTTCAATCTAACCGGCTGAAGGCCTTACCAATTTAATTTTAATGGAACTAGGCTGAAGGTCGCATATTAAGCAATAAGAGGAGTTTCAATGAAAAGGCAGAAGGCCTTATCTTACCCAGCCGAAGTGGCCGTGCGGTTCTAGGCGCTGCAGTCTGGAACCGCGAGACCGCTACGGTCGCAGGTTCGAATCCTGCCTCGGGCATGGATGTGTGTGATGTCCTTAGGTTAGTTAGGTTTAACCTGTTCTAAGTTATACGGGACTAATGACCTCAGAAGTTGAGTTCCATAGTGCTCAGAGCCATTTGAACCATTTTGAACCTTATCTTAAAACATTTTATGCAAACTGGGCTGAAGGCCCCATTGAAAAGCATAACAATCTTATACAAGAGAAGAAGATTAATTTAAGAGATATCAAAACTCGGCTGAAGGCCGCTCACCAACAAATAATTTAACGGCTTAAGCCATAGAAGAAGAGTTTCAATTTTAAAGGGGAGAAGGCCATATCGTAAAACAATTCATATAAAATAAAGAATAACAATATCAGGCCTTAAGGGCAAGACAAGGACATTAATTTAAGAGTTACTGATACTCAGCTGAAAGCCAAACGTCAACCAAATAACTAAAATCGAAACAGGGAAATTACTACATAAGACACAAGGGACGGCGCTCAGAAGTTTCCAAGGGTCGGCCTGGGATTGTAATACTAACGCCCATTTACGCGAGACAGGCAGCCTGTCCAACGACTTCTTAATCTGGAGGCAGCCCAACCGACAGACAGCCGACCGACCAATCGAGGAAATCAGTTTTGCTCCACGTAACAAGCAAACGGCCACAAGATTTCAATACAACAACACACAGAATATTGGCACCCACAACGTCCAACAACACCTCAGCTGTCAAACTACATGCCACGCTGGACAGCAACAACACAAAGAGGAAAATACACTGCCTAAAATTACGCCAACGACCAGGTCAGGTAACCGGAACGTCAACGGCCAAAAGGCAGAAGATACCGTTGGTGAACTTCCGTAACAGGCAATAAATTAACTTAAATTTCACAGGAAGATGGCTGGAATCTTAGCCGACTTAAATACACACACGTTGTTGCTCGTGGGAATGTCCCAAAAGCGACAACCAGTATCAAACGAAGAAATGTAAACAGTTGAGTCTTGATAGTAAGTTAAATGAGGACTCAACTTTCATGTCCAAGATCGGTGGGCGAAAAACTCCGTAGCACTAGTAAGCAGCACCTCACACTCGAACCGCAAGTGCACGTTGCCAGCGGCTCCAGCCCGACTCGGCGCGACGGGGCCTTGCTTGCTGCTCCACGTCAACCGACCGACTGGACTGCAGGTCCATCCGTGACTGTTGCTCCATCGCGACTGCACTGCTGGTGCGTCTCCCACTCACTGACTTCCTTCGGACGGACGAAGTCCCGGAGACACTGCCTCGGACCCAACCATGCAGAGGGAACACAACCAACATCTCTGCGAAGGAAGAAACCAACCCAAATACACGTCTTCGATGAGACGACCTACCGAACGACCAACCAACGGTCGTCCCCCACTGGTAGTGGCTGTGCGGACCTCACTGGGGCTCCGTGCCCGACTGCACTGCAGCTGCGTCCTGACAGCCCTGTTGGTCTTTCTCCAAATGACTGCCAGACACACAATGACCCGGAAATACTATCGGTCACCCAGAGATAGTACTACAGTTCACTTATTGATACACGCTGCTGCTGCCGCTAACGGGCAGACAAGACAGCAATTCAGTGGCACCAGTAATTGAAATTAAAATGACGAGGCGACCGTATAGTAAATAGAAGATGTTACATAATAGATGGTACGAACATGAGCCATGCACAGCTCATATACACTTACTGTATTCTGTATGCCACAAAAGCTAAACTTCTCTAATGGAAAATTATGACTGGCACAAACACCTTAGAAATCACAGAAGATTGCAACAGATGGTACTTTATCATTCTGTATTTGTATATCAGCTCAGTAAAGGTATGAAGTTTAAGAAGTTACAGAGAAGATGCTAACATTCTGTAGTTCGAAGATTGAAAATCATTTGTGAATCGCTGAACAATGACTAAAGCTCGTAGCTTGTTGTCAACAGACTACCTAGATAGCGGCTGCGTATACGCGTTGACTGAGGTCTTAGGCTGCGTTGACACTTACAGTGATAAACGCCCTTTGTCGCCACTTGCTGTTGTACGCACACTATTGATCTTTCACTCTAAGAAGACTCGGTGTGTTGACTGACTGGAGTAGCTGCGTCGAGGTCCGAAATTCCCGTATGACTTCGGAGCTATAATTCACTTGTTTCCGATCGAAAGCAACCTTACCTTTCAATATAGTATCCAAAGAGTTAAAGGAAGTTGACACATTTCACACTAAATTACACATATAATTTCTGTGATCTTTAATTTCGCCTGTTACGTCCACTTTATTTTCCGTGAACGAAGACGCCTTGAACACCCTGTTATCGGTGCCGATAAAGTTCTCGGTACCGACCGAGGCCATTCGACATCTATTGATACAGCTACTGCCGTCGGCCACCAGGTTAAGAGTCTTCTCAGAGTGGAAAATAAATATTTTGTCTTCCTCGGCCAGAGAAATCGCTGGATCTCTCCCCAGTTGACAACGTTTGGAGCATTGTGCGCTGGGCCTTCCAACAAGCTCTGGATTTTGACTATCTAACGCACCAGTTTGATATAATTTGGCGCGATATCCCTGAAGAGGACATCCAAAAATTCTACAAAGCAACTGCTTGCATAAGGTCCAGAGGTGGACCAACGTGTTATTGATTTGGTCAGGTTTGCGAAGCTCTTTCTCTTGAATAAGTCATCCATTTTTTTCTAAAATTGTAATCATTTGTTTCTTTGTACAAGTACACAGCATATACCGAGTACTGTTCCACACGCCAAATTTCTTCGGACTGCGTTGTTTTTCTTGCCTTATAGTGTGTAATGAATTAAAATTCCCCGCCGTTTTCTTCTGTCTATATGTGTAAGGTATTGTAGGAATTTTTATGCGGTTCTTTATAAATAGAATGATTCACGGGGGAGATAATCCTGTATAGTTTATAAGTATTTGGTGCAAACTGGCTGAACTGTGAACACGTTTGTCGATTACGCAGATACTTCTGAGAACTTATCTGGTGTGCACTGCTTAAAGCGTGTAAGTTATACTAGAATTTAGGGTTAATGTTAAGATACCTAACTTTGTTCTCAGAATTTTAATCGCAACTCTACGCAGTGGAACCTAAACAAAATTACTTGTGCGCAAGTAAAGTTGTGCGGCAATAGACAGAGCTACTGTACTCGTGCGAAGCCGGGAGAGGTCGCTAATATTCTCTCATTCATCTCACAATTTCTAAATTACTTGTTCCCCTAAAGTTGTTTGTTTACATTTGTCACAATATTCGTCCACAGGGCAGTTCAACGCGGATTGTCTTTGTTCTGCTTCCACTGTAAATAACACCGTATCTATGGAGCCATCGGACATTGCAGTTTAAAAACTACTTCTGCCTAGTTCTGTTTTGGGAATTGTTCGCTACTATACGGGTCACTAAAGTTCCTCAGACTGAATTGGATCTATTTTTTTCTCTCTTTCTGCGCACGCAATTTCTCCGACGCGTGAGTTTCGTGCCTGTAAAAATAGCAGCGCGTGACTTGTAAGCCTCGTTGCGTGACTTGCCTGCATGTTAAGTCATTGGCGTCATTTTCTCAGGGTCCTTCCAAACGCACACAAAATTCAACTACTACTTTAAAAATTACTTATGTGTGTCAAAACATTTGCCAAATTGCTCACTAAAATTTAGCGAAGATTTCACCTCTGTAGACACTGCTCTGCAAACCTTAAGGCAAAGATTGATAAGGTAACATAACGGGAGTGAAGAAAAGTGTGGGAGCGTGTTGCCAGATGTGTCCCAGCTGGACGGCACATGGCGTGAGGTCAGCGTGACTGTAATTCCAAATAGGGTTGGCCCCAAAACACGTGCCAATTGAAGGAACTGGGAAAGACAGTGTGTTTCAATCAGCCAGCGTGTACGGAGAACTTCATTTCAAAAAGGCCCAGAGAAAACATATCGATGACTTCACAGGGGAGCTATCATCAGGAAATTTGAAGGACGAAATATGTAGCTCAGGAGTTTGGTATTGCTCCAGCATTGTTTCAGATGCACGGGCTGCGTTCCCAACTACAAGCGCTACTGTGCAAAGGATAGGAGGTCATCGACCACGGACAACTACAGCTGGAGATGACCTCTACACGGGGCAGCTGGTTGGAAGGGACAAACGTCAAGCAGCGGGTGCAATTGAAGCCACATTTAGCAGGACTGCAATGCACGTAATCGCAAGCTCGACAGTGGCATGGTGACTGCATTGGGTGCGCTCTTTGTCGAATGACCATTACGTTGTTTTCCGTTGACACATGCATCTCTGTGGCACCGTTAGCGGTGATCTCAAGGGTACTGGGACTGGATCAGTGAGGAATGATGTTGCGTTCTCTTCTCGGATGCGAGCAGCTCCGGTATGAATAGTGATTCTGGGCTTACCCTCATATGGTGACACGTAGGAATACGTAATACTCCCAGAAACATAGTCTAACATAATCATTTTCGTAGTAGAGTTTCGGGGAAGGATAATGTTGCATGGCCGTACTGACCTTCAAATCTTGAACAAGGGACACTGACCGAGAGAGGTTATTGTCACACTGTACTGCTTCCCGAAGTGCGTCTTTTTAGGGTTCCATTCGACCCTGACTGCATCTTTATGGATGGCAATACCGACCGCTTCAAACTGTGCAGGTGGAGGAGCTACTGCAATGCGAGGATGTCCTGCGAACGGACTGGCTTTTCCTTTCCCTTAAATTCTATCACGCAGATGTGGAACGTGTTGGGGAGACATAGTATAACACCTCCAAATGCACCGTCGACTATCCAGCAGTTGATAATCGAGCTAGTGGACGAACGGAACGCCCTACCACAAGAACGCCTCATCAAAGAACTTCCTTCCAACATTGTGACCAGCGTGGGAGGACGTTGCAGAGAATGCATTGCATCCGCGGTGATCACACAGTATTAAGAACCATTTCTACCTTTTGTAATGTCTAGGGGACCGGTGATTTCACTGTAGTTACTGTCTTTGAATAAAAGTGTCATTTCAACTCGCGTGCTTTCTTTTTTTGCAGATGTTCAAATGTGAGTGAATTCCAAAGGGACCAAACTGGTGAGGTCAGCAGTCCCTAGACTTACACACTACTTAAACTTACTTATGCTAAGAACAACATACACATCCATGCCCGAGGGAGGACTCGAACCTCGAGCGGGAGGGGCCGCGCAATCCGTGACATAGCGCCTCAAACCGCGCGGCCACTCAGCGCGGCTTATTATTATTTTTTTCCTTCTGTACTATACTATAGCAGTTATCTCTATGTATCGTCTATGTTTCGTCGAGTTATGTAACTTGACAGGGACACATAATGCAAAAGTTATTTTCGTCTTTAAGTTCACCACACCAGTGTATGTTTTACGTGAATAAATAGCGGATCCGAGCATTTAGGGGCTTATTCAGGGACATCTTCTTAGTATTTTGTGACTTGGGACATGTGGGCTCGAGGTGTTTGTTACGGAATAATAGCACTTCGCTCGATTTATTATTATCATTAATCGCTAATATGTGTATTGCACCGAAAATTACTCCACAACAGTGTAAATGTCGACCGTTCACTCTGTGTCTCTTCTGTGGAAACGAACTTCTTCCATTTTCGCGGCACTTACTGTGGACAACAGCATTGCGGACTTTGCTCTTCGTCTTCAATTTGGCATTCAGTACTGCTCGATTCTGTGTCGGATACATTTTTCCATTTGTGTTAGCTGTACACTTGTGCACTCCGCTCTGGATGTACTTACTGCCTTACTACTTGTTTTGTGATTGTTTATGAGTCTCTCTCTTTAACTGATGCGAATGTATTTACACAGAAACAAAGGTAATTGTGTTGACAGAGCGAATCAGACAACTACATTGCTACTCTCTAACGAATCACCGTAGACCACAGTCTCCATACACCAAAATTTTCACAAAATGCCGGAGAACAGCCTCCGAAGTTCGAGTTGACTCTGTATTAGGAATGGCCTGCCGTACCTGCACCGTCCTGTAGATGCAAAGCTATACACTACGCGAAAGAAACTGGTATAGGCATGCGTATTCAAATACAGAGATATGTAAACAGGCAAATTACGGCACTGCGGTCGGGAACGCCTGTATAAGACAATAACAGTCTGGCGCACTTTTCTGATTGGTTACTGCTGCTACGAGGGTAATCCCAAAAGTAAGGTCTTCAGTTTTTTTATAGGTACATAGACCTGCTCATTTCTGCAATGGTTTTCATCAGTTAATAGCTTGAACATTTAGCTATTTTTCGACATAATCACCATTTCTGTCGATGCATTTTTGTAGATGCTGTGGCAGTTTTTGTATGCCCATGTCATGCTCTTCAGAAAGTTATGAACCTCTTCGTTCACCTCGTCGTTGGAGCTGAATCGCTTTCCGGCCAAATGTTCTTTTAACCCAGGGAAATGGGCACCAAGTTAGGACTATAGGGTGGGTCGATGATTATGTTCCACTGAAACTGTTGCAGGAGAGCACTGGTTTGCCGAGCGATGTGTGGGCGAGCGTTGTCCTGGAGAATGTGTACGCCCTTGCTCAACATCTCTCTTCTCCGGTTCTGAATTGCCCGTTTGAGTTTTTTCAGAGTCTCACAGTACCTGTCAGCGTTAACTGTGGTCCCAGCGATTCAGCTCCGACGACGAGGTGACAGAAGAGGTTCATAACTTTCTGAACAGCTTGGCGGCGAGTTGGTATGACATCGGCATACCAAAACTGCCACGGAGTCTACATAAATGCATCGACAGAAATGGTGATTATGTCGAAAACTAGCTACATGTTCAAGCTGTAAACTGATGTAAACCCTGTACAAATAAACAGGTTTATGTACTTATAAAAATAGGAGGCCTTACTTTTGGGATTACCCTCGTACAGTGGCAGGTTATCAAGATGTAAGTGAGTTTGAACGAGGTGTTATAGTCGGCGCTCGAGCGATGGAACGCAGCATCTCCAAGGTAGCGATGAAGTGGGGATTTTCCGGTACGATCATTTCACGAGTGTATCCCGAATATCAAGAATCCAGCCCGCATCTCGTGGTCGTGCGGTAGCGTTCTCGCTTCCCACGCCCGGGTTCCCGGGTTCGATTCCCGGCGGGGTCAGGGATTTTCTCTGCCTCGTGATGGCTGGGTGTTGTGTGCTGTCCTTAGGTTAGTTAGGTTTAAGTAGTTCTAAGTTCTAGGGGACTTATGACCACAGCAGTTGAGTCCCATAGTGCTCAGAGCCATTTGAACCATTTGAACCATCAAGAATCCAGTAAAACATCGAATCTCCGACGTCCCTGCGACCGGAGAAAGATTCTGCAAGAATGGGACCAACGACGACTGAAGAGAATCGTTCAACGTGACAGAAATGCAACTCTTCCGCAGACTGTTGCAGATTTCAATGCTGGGCAACAAAAAATATTAGTGTGCGATCCATTCAACGAAACATTATCAATGTGGGCTTTCGGAGCCGAAGGCCCACTCATGTACACGTGATGACTGCACGATACAAAGCTTTACGCCCCGCATTGGGCCGTCAACACCGACATTGGAGTGTTGATGACTGGAAACAACTGGTCGGACGAGTCTCGTTTGAAATTGTATCGAGCGGATGGGCGTGCACAGGTATGGAGACAGCCTCATGAATCTATGAACCCTGCGTGTCAGCAGGAGACGTTTCAAGCTGGTGGAGGCTCTATAATTGGGTGGGGCGTGTGCAGTTGGAGTGATATGAGACCGCTGATACATCTAGATACGTCTCTGAGAGGTGCGAAAGCATTCTGTTTGATCACCTGTATCCATTCATGTCCATCGTGCATTCCGACGGACTTGGGTAACTCCAGCAGGAGAATGCGACACCCCACCCGTCCATAATTGCTATAGAGTGGCTCCAGGAACACTCTTCTGAGTTCAAACACTTCCACTGGCCACCAAACGTCCCAGACAGGAACATTATTGAGCCTATCTGGGACGCTTTGTAACGTGCCGTTCAGAGGAGATCTCCACCCCTTCGTATTATTAAGGATTTATGGACAGCCAATAACGCCGGAAATGCATTTCCTCCTATTTCCATCTCTTGTACTATAAATTTTTTCCTTATTTTGTTCCCTGAAGAAATGACATTTCTGTGTCTTTATATATTGTAATTGCTTTACAATATATATATATATATATATATATATATATATATATATATATATATATATATATATATATATATATGTGTGTGTGTGTGTGTGCGTGTGTGTGTGTGTGTGTGTGTGTGTATATGTAATTGGTTTGTTTTCTAAATATTATTTGTATTTTTACGCTGGGTCTTGCCTAGGGAAAACTATGCTATCGAACGATTACATCGATAGGTCGTGTGGAGAACCAAAGTGTTTAGGATCTTTGGTAGGGTTAACTCTGCCGCGTGGAGCGCAGACAGAGCAGAGTGTGGCTGGAGTACGGCCAGTGGAGCAGGTGTGTTGAGTGACGCTCCAGCCGGCCGGAGTGGTCGCGCGGTTCTAGGCGCTGCAGTCTGGAACCGAGCCACCGCTACGGTCGCAGATTCGAATCCTGCCTCGGGCATGGATGTGTGTGATGTCCTTGGGTTAGTTAGGTTTAATTAGTTCTAAGTTCTAGGCGACTGACGACCTCAGAAGTGAAATCGCATAGTGCTCAGAACCATTTGAACCATTTTTTGAGTGACGCTCCCGCGAGTTGCCGCGCTTCTGGTGTTTGGCAGCATGTAATTGCGCTCGACTTGCTATTGTTGTTGAGGTAGCCCAAGACTAACCTTATTTTATTTTATTTCGTAGTGCTTCAGAAACAAAGTTCACTATTAATTTCAGTCACTAAATTAACTTTCAATTTTCCGGTTTTATTAATTCTTTTGCTAAATTAAGTCAGAGTGAAGCGAAATTTATTACTTCTGACAAACATTTATTTTTCACACAACACGTGTCAGCCTTCAGTTGCCAAGCTCTTAGTGCTAATTATATGTGCATTAACCTTTCTTTTTCAGTTATTATAGTAGTTTTCCATAGGACTGGCGACCGTAATTTTCCCCAAATCTCTAATATCTAATTATCGCCAGTTAATTGTTTACATAACGACCGCACATTTACTTTCTTTATTAACTTTACCCTATTTCAAAATTAATTTCCACCAATTTCGTTTTCATTTTTCCTTAAATTTATATGCAACCCTTTCCTCCTTCTTTACCGACAGATTAACTTCGGTGACGATTGCTTTTCCCAAATTTCCATTAGGTACACGCGGTTTAATGTTTCACTGTCATTAAGGTCGATAAGTGAGGGGGAGGTTACAAGCCCTACATGATTCATGGTGTCAGTTCCATCCAGCACTACTTTAGACGTCAGTCGCGTCCATGCCACGTCGTGCTGCGGCACTTCTGCGTGCTCGCGGTGGCCCTACACGATATTAGCAGGTGTACCAGTTTCTTTGGCTCTTCAGTGTATGAGGCTAGTTTGCGTGGATATACTGTGCGTGTCCCAGCTTAAGAATAGAATAATGGTCGCTTCTGCTAGATTTCATGTGGACGTAACCGCATTATAACGACGAGTGCTCCTCAAGCAAATCCTCCGCTGGTGGCGCAGGTGACACATTAGAGATGGGGCGAGCAGCAGCGCGCGCGATTCCTTCCGGCGCCCACCTGGGCACGGTGGCGGCGCTCCCCGCCTCTGACGGACGATCTGCTCCCCGCCCGCCCCTGGCGCCGTGTCCGGAGATTGCGCTGTAATCCTCTTAACCCGCGCCGCCCCGCGCGTCTCCCAGGGACCCCACGCCGTCCCGTTTTGGCGCGCAATCGATGTCGCCTGCGCATCCCTAAGGAGCTGCCTACGGCGTCTTCTCGTCTCCGGAGGTGGGCCGCGGCAGCGAACCTATCTGGGTCATACCACTTTCCACATGAAAAATTCCGCAAAGTGTTTCAAAAATATTCGTTTGATCCCACTACGCCATATCTTCTACATGCTGAAAGTAGAAACATGTCGTGTTTTTTAACTTACGCATCGAAATAAAAAAATTATATTGGCGTCAGTTCTAGGCTTGTAAAACTGAGACTATTCCTTGAAGTTTCGCAAGTACGTGTAGAGGAGTTACAGGCCGTTTCAATCAGTCCTTACAAAGAAACAGCACCAAAGTGTATATAAAATCCAGTCACAGATTCATACGGGAGAGGAAAATCACAAATCCGGTTGAAACCTTCCCCTCCCCTCTATACCTCTTCTGTTATTGATAACCTTCCCTTTTACAACAAACTATGTAACCTTTTCTTAGGATTTGTATCTCTTGCTTAATAGTAACAAATGAAATCTTCCCTTTGATATTTATCCTCTTTCTCTATCTTCGCATACAAATTTAATTGCTGCTTATTAAAAGTGATTTTCTGATTATTTCGACGAAACATAGAATGTGTCGTCGTCGTGGCCCTTAGTCGTTATCTGCAATAACCCAAAACTGTCCCTTACCTTTTTTACTGTTACTGGATCGCCATCTGACTGCTACATCGAACTGCGACATGAATATACTTACTCTGTTTTACTATATTTTACTATAGTGGCTGTATTTATTATCAAAGCTGACGTTATTCTTTAATAGCAAAGCTGACGTTATTCTATAATTAATTTAACTGAAATTACGTAATTCATAGTTAAACTTTTTCTTGACAACAATAAAATTTTGCAAAGTTTTACGTTGATGGTTTTTGGGATGGATTATAATTAGAAATGCAATATTGCTGGCAAAAGTTAATTATATTCTGAATGAAATGATTTTACAAACGTTCCAATGGGACTTACTTTTTACAATAACCTTACAACTAGCAATGCGCAAACATACCTTCAGTAGTCTTGAGTTTCTCCAAAAAATTAATTCAATAATATTAGTTCGTCTTATTATAATAGTTAGCTGATGTCTCTGTACATCCGTTTATAATCTCTTGTAAGTCATAGCTAGTGGCTGGCAGGCACGCCGCTCCTCTCAGCCTCTCGCTTCAGACCTGCTACCGACTCGCTTCACTTCTCGCTTACTGCTGACTTCCTACGAACGCTAAAGTGCCGTTTCTCCTGCCAACAATACTTTCTGGTGCAGACAATCCCTGCTACCATTACAAAATGTATCAATGCGCGATCTTACCCGCTCTTTTCTTAAAATGTATCCATACGCGGTCTCTCCCGCCCTTTTTAAAGTTATATCAATTTGTGGTCTCTCTTGTCAACAATACTTTGGTGCACACATTCCCTGCTACCACAATTATTTCCAACATGACAAATATTAATTATTCCTACTTAATCCTACTAATAAAATATAAGCATCTTTCATAAATTTTGATTTGACAATAGACAATAGAAATATACACGTCTTACACGGTGACTGCAATCATGGATCGATTGCGTGCGTAGTAAGAGGTAAATCTCAAATGTAAAATTTCCAATGTAATATCAAATTTTCTCCGTGTTCTCCTCGAAACAATGTGTTCCCTGACATACATCACCATTGGATGGCGTGGTCAAAATAACTATATATCCACCAAGTTTATTCTTTAAGAAACTTCCGAGATGATCGAATCGGTGAATAAAGCAGCCGTTTAGTTACTTTATAGCCACACTGCCATGGAGGAGGACCCTGTATCCGCGGGGGTGTCCAAATGGTACCACTTCAGAATGACCAACCTATGAGCCGGGAAGTCACCCCATATGTGGTATGATTTTCCTTGTAGGTATGGTGGTGGTGGTAAGCTCCTATGGGTCGAAACTGCTGAAGTCATCGATCCCTACGCTTATGCATGACTTAATCTAACTTTAATTTACGCTAAGGACCCATGCCCGGGTCCACGGCAAGCTACGGTTTCAATGCAAGACGAAAACTCGTAGTAATTTGCTACGTTACGTACTAACGCATCAATATTTCATACAGAAACTAGCGTTTCGCTGTGAAGAAACATTTTCGAAATGAAGCTCTGAACGAATCATTTTTAAATGCTTTGTGCGATTTCAACAAAAATTATCTCATGATAGCATTGCACTATAGCTACCATCCCTGAAATATATGTATCTGTATCTACTTTACTTATTCATTTAGAACGTCTTTTATATATGTTTCATTGCGCAAATGTTTGTCAGAACATCACATCCACCACAGTTACACAGTAAATGAACACAGCAGCAACACCTCGTATTGTCATAGTTGTCTTTTTATTTTACGAACAGTTTACTATTTTGCCAGTAACTTTATTTAAACGTTGATTCCAAGAGCTATTAAAAAATATGCTAATTTAAAAGTGATAAATAGCCACACTTCAAAAGAGAATCAAAAGACGTTTCTGTCAAGGAGGCATAAATAATTGTTTAAATAACATTTAACGACATATTGTTGTTCATTTAACGTGAGCGCTCCTGCGAAAGAATACTTCGGATATTTACTTATGCGCGAAAACTTATTTATAATTATTGTAAATTATCGAAGTGTGACAGAGTGCTTATAACATTTCTTTGTTTAAATAGAGTTGTAGTTTATTAGTTTAGACCGGGAAGCGGTTAGCTTGAATCAAATCACCAAAGAGGACGAAATAAAAATTCCTGAATTACAAAACAATGTTCAAATGTGTGTGATTTTCTAAAGGACCAAACCGTTTAGGTCATCGGTTCCTAGACTTACACACTACTTAAACTACCTTAAAGTAACTTATGCTAACAATGGAACCTCCCCATCGCACCCCCCTCAGATTTAGTTATACGTTGGTACAGTGGATAGGCCTTGAAAAACTGTACACAGATCAATCGAGAAAACGGGAAGAAGCTGTGTGGAACTATGAAAAGAATTAGTAAAATATACAAACTGAGTAGTCCATTCGAAGATAGGCAACATAAAGGACAGTAGGAGCGAAGGAGCGATGTGGTCCCGTGGTTAGCGAGAGCAGTTACGGAACGAGTGGTCCTAGGTTCAAGTCTTCGCTCGAGTGAATGAGTTTAATTTTTTATTTTCAATTTATGTGACACTCTTATGTTTTCATCATTTTTTTGGGAGTGATTATCACATCCACAAGAAAACCTAAATTGGGCAAGGTAGAAGAATCTTTTTACCCATTCGCTAAGTGTACAAGTTAGGTGGGCCGACAACATATTCCTGTCATGTGACGCACATGCCGTCACCAGTGTCGTATAGAATATATCAGACGTGTTTTCCTGTCGAGGAATCAGTTGACCTATGACCTTGCGATCAACTGTTTTCGGTTCCCATTGGAGAGGCACGTCCTTTCGTCTACTAATCGTACTGTTTTGCGGTGCGGTCGCAAAACACAGACACTAAACTTATTACAGTGAACAGAGACGTCAATGAACGAACGGACAAATCATAACTTTGCGAAAATAAAGAAAGTAAAATTTTCGGTCATCGGAGGACTAGAACCAAGGTCCTCTCGCTCCGCAGCTACTCACGCTAACCACGAGACCACGACGCTCCTGAGCTGATATTCTCCTTGATGTTGCCTATGTTCGCACGGACTACTCAGTTTGTATATTTTATTAATTTTTTTCATAGTTCCACACAACTTCTTCCTGTTTTCTCGATTGATCTGTGTTCAGTTTTTCAAGGCCTATCGATTGTGCCAAATTATAACTAAATCTGAGGGAGGTGCGATGGGGATGTTTCCTTGTAAGAACAATACACACACCCATGCCCGAGGGAGGACTCGAACCTCCAACGAGGGGAGTCGTGCGAACCGCGGCAAGGGGCCATTAGACCGCGCGGCTCATGTAGATATCCTCTGCATACTGTCTGTCAATGCGAACCAGGAAGTCTTCAGCGCAACTGCGTGTCCCGATATCTGGGTGGAGATACCTTTTCAGTCATTCAAGCTGATGGCGTAAGCTTTACAAAACACAGAAAGAGTATTTTGTAATGAATAGAACGTAATCTGGCTGTATTTCCTTAAGTTTTGGAGCGGCAACGACTTTCGGAACCGCCAAAGTGTTGTAAATCGGCCGGTTTCAAAACAACGTCTTTGCACGGAGGATTGCTTAGCCTTGGCCTACAGGTATCTCTACTTCAGAGACTATTTACAAAAACGGCAAGAGCAACGCATATTGTGGACATGTTACAGTATAGAAACAGTCTATTGATACTCCGCATGTTACAGGAGCCACGCTTCCGAGCAGCACACGCAACAGGAAACAGGTTGCGCTGCTGTTGAGGAAACAAGTACTGTCCATACGTCACATGGTTGGAAGTAGTACATAAATGGACCACGAAATTGCGTTACAAGATTGATGTCCTACGAGACCTTGTACATAACATACAAACTCTAGGCCGGACTGCTCCTCTGCCACGGCACAGGTATAATGTGCCACGTTCCTGGTTGGGCAGACCGACATGAGGGTGTAACAACAACGACTCTGTACTATTGTACATGTAAGTAATTCTTTTCATCTGATTTTACGATAAACTTGTGTAATTGATGTTCTGATTTCATTTTTTTGTTTCATGCCATTATCTTAAGAAAACTGTAAGTAAGTTGAAATGTGAATATTAATGTTTATGTCAAATTTCAAGTAATATTGTAATAGAATTGAATTGTAACAAATGTTGAAACTGTTGTAAAATGTTTAAAATTGTAACTGTGCGTCTGGTCCATACGTAGGCAATGTGTTAGGGCATGTAGAATGCAAAACCTCGGGTGAATACCCGGTCTGTCAGGGAGCGGTAAAAGGTGGATGGCAGGCGAGCGCGGGAAAATGCGTGCGGGCACTGCACGGCACAACGGGCTCAGTAGTAGTTGGAGTTTGGCACTGGCTTGAGCAACACCTTCTGGAGCGAGGAGGCTCTCCTGGACGACATAGCTCCACTGAACCTCGGGTATGCCGTTTCAAAGCCCACATGGCATGGCAAAATTCCATAGGCACTAAATGGAAAAGTATTGCGACGCTAAGAAGAATTAAAGTGCCGATACGTCAAGAGCCATAGCTGTGGTTGTATGTGTGCTCTATGCCTCGCCATCTCGCCGCCCGCCAACCGCCGCATCCATACTAGCAGGTTGAAGCTTTTAGTACTGTATTCGTGTGGATCAGAGAGTTAACTGTGTTTGTTTGGTGCAGTAGTAAACTAAATTTCACCAAAACTTTTCCATCATTTAATTATCCTTACAACTAACCCAGACAGGGTCCTTTCCGAACGTTGTGCAATCCGAATTGAAAATTAAAAATTGTGTTAATAATAATTATTTGCAGAATTAGCTATATTAGAATGGTGTTTAAAGAAATGTTTTGTTAATGAACCAGTAAATGAATAGCGACGGTCTAACGAAGTCGAAAGATAACTTTAGTATTGATACAGTAATGAAGTTTATTATTTCGAGACAGATTTAAAGGCATTTAAATGGGCAGTAAATAAGATGAAAAGAGTAGTAACTTATATACTGGAAATTTTGACTGAATAATAAATTCAGTACTCATTTTTTTTAAATACAGAGATCATAACAGTTTCAGCACCCCCTGCCCCCCTCAGTCATTTGAATTCTGAAGTGTTCTAAATTGGTTTGACCAGCAAACGTTAAAGTCAATATAAAAGTCAAAATATATCAGTGTTTTATCTTTATCAAAATTGACATTTTGTGTGTGGCACGATTGTACAATTTCTAGGGTAACCTATGCCCGATTTTAATCAGATTAATAGACAGTACAAAGTTTTGTAGTAAACATTATAGTGTAGCGTTATCTATTCATTATTTTCCATATCAGTACAGAATGTGAAACTATCAGTTCAATAGATTTTCTGGTTCTAAAATTCTACTATATTATGCAGTATTACAACTTCTTGTTTTGCATGAATATATACCAACTTGTACAAGGAAGAAACTCAGTTAATGCCTAATTAGGCTGGCGACCGTATTATTGTCACATTGGTAGCATCTTCTGGTTTGCTTTTGATCCATTCTGACGTGTGATTGCATTTCGAACTTACTTGACGTACCATTGTTATTACAGAGTGGATGTAAGTCTGATTTGCCACCATTCAGGTACAAGCGGTCGATATCTATGCGAAAATCCTTTCTCATAAGGTGAATCCCGCTCACTTACCATAGCACAGGCTTTAACAAGTGCTGTGTCAGGGATTACAAGGGCCCTGATGAGTTGACCCCAAAGGTGTATTAATACAGTGATTCCCTGCATCCCCTCACCTTACAATTATTAATCAGAATCGTTTCCGACGACGGAACTTCGACGTGCCACAAACTAAAGAAAAAACATCCAGCGCCAGCATTCGTGTTCTCGGTTCTCGGCCAGTTCCCGGATTGGAGCCGGCTACATCTCGTATTCCATCAAACGCAGCTCGCCGAGACCAGGCGGTGGCTCCGCACTACTCTATACTGCACCGTCTGTGTACCACTTTGCGTTAGGTCACAAAGCGCGGCCACCAACGGACGCCGCATCTACAGTCAACTGGTATTAGGCTTCCCACGGAACTGGTAGTATGCCAGTCAACTTTGTTCTGTGGCTTTCAAGGGATCGCGAACGACCCTACAGTCGTTATTACGAGGGCGTCTTGGAAACTAATGCCTCTGAACTTATGTGAAAACTCTTAAAGATTTTTAAATAAAACACTCGTTATTAACATCCTACGTCTTTATTCCTCATGTCTACATTTTTGCAGCCCTTTGTCACTTCTGTGATCCAAACTGTACCGTGTAACATGGCGGTCCTTAGCCGTCTCTGGCATAACTGGAGGATATATTTGTCTTATAGGAAAGAGTGTTGTACCATTAGGATAGGGCATCTAAGAACACATGATACATTTTGGGCGACACTTCATTCTAGCGACTCATTTTAGGATTACGTCAAGGAATACGCACTGGATACCGCCATGAGCAGTGTCCCTCTTTTTCTACACTTATTGTTGCAGTTTGCCATGACACTGTGTTTTGTGCAGCATTTGTAAATATTACGCTTCCTTTAAATGTTGTATAATACGAGGGTTGGAACTTCAATAGTGGCAACTACTTATTTGCAGCTCGTACAATGTAGATAAGTGTTTCAAAGTTTTCATGACCCTCAAAGTAGTCACCAGCATCGTGTATAACCCTTTGCAGCTATGTGGAAGTCGTAGGATACTATTAGCAGTGCCAGTTGTGTTGACAGTTCGAAGGGCTCGGTGTACTGTCCGACGAATTTGTAGCAGTTCTGAAGCGAAAGTGGTGAAGTGTTTCCTTCAGTTTAGAAATCGAGTTGAACTCACGAGAGCTTAAGTCGGGGGAATGCAGCAGGTGGTATAGCACTTAACAGCCCCATCAGTCAAACAAATCAGTAACAGCTTGCACTGTACGTGCTTGAGTATTGTCCTGCAAAATGATGGCCAGGTCCTGCAGAAAGTGTCATCACTTCCGTCTCTAATCTGGTCATAGGTTGTGTTCCAAAAGTGAACGGCATAGAGACAGAAGAGATGACACTTTCTGCAGGACCTGGCCTTCATTTTGCAGGACAATGTTCAAGCACGTACAGTGCAAGCTGTTACTGATCTGTTTGACTGATGGGGCTGCTAAGTGCTATACCACCTGCTGCACTCCCCTGACTTAAGCTCTCGTGAGTTCAACTCGATTTCTAAACAGAAGGAAACACTTCACCGCTTTCGCTTCAGAACTGCTACAAATTCGTCGGACAATACACTGCGTCCCTCGAACTGTCAACACAACTGGCACTGCTAAGAGTATCCTACGACTTCCACATCGCTGGCAACGGGTTATACACAATGCTGGTGACTACTTTGAAGGTCAGTAAAACTTCGGAACACGTATCTATTTTTGCCCGCATCTCGTGGTCGTGCGGTAGCGTTCTCGCTTCCCACGCCCGGGTTCCCGGGTTCGATTCCCGGCGGGGTCAGGGATTTTCTCTGCCTCGTGATGGCTGGGTGTTGTGTGCTGTCCTTAGGTTAGTTAGGTTTAAGTAGTTCTAAGTTCTAGGGGACTTATGACCACAGCAGTTGAGTCCCATAGTGCTCAGAGCCATTTGAACCATTTTTTTCGTATCTATTTTGTACGTGCTGTAAATAAATAGTTGCCACTATTAAAGTTCAAACTCTCGTGTATTAAAAGCTATTTGTAATATGTTGTTAGTTCCTTAGGTACAGAATATTATGGTGAGTAAAATGTTATATTTTAGACCTATTTATGTAACATGTGAACAGTTAAGCCATACTTCGTCGATCGCGCATCATCTTGTTCCTTGAAACACAATATGACATTTATCACGGAATATGTGATATCTGCAAGTTAACAGTTTCTTTAATGTGTTAACACTTTTATGGGTCTTGAAAATGGAGAGTTGTGTTAGCTTCCAACAGTTTCTATTTCTACGAGTAAATATAGTTAAACTGTAACTGTTTTTGATAGTACTTATACATTATTTGACTGATTTCATTTACAAGTTATCGGTGTGTTGTAGAGTAATAATACAGACTATTAAACACAGAATTGCCAAGATTTCGTCTATTGTAACGCTTTTAAATTTCGACAGACTATTTGTTCCTATGTACACGACCGTGATGTTCCTTGTAACATGTTTTCACTTTTGAGAAACCATTAACTTTCCAGAGTAATTTTTGTAATTTCGGAAAAGACTGCAATGCTTACACTGAGATGACTAAAGTCATGGGACAGCGATATGCATATATACAGATGGCGACAGTATCGAGTACACGAGCTGGAAAACGGCAGCGCATTGCCGGAGCTCTCATTTGTACTCAGGAGATTCATGTGGAAAGGTTTCCTACGCGATTTTGGCCACGGAGCAGTACTAGAGCTAGACGCACGGGGCATTTCATTTCGGAAATCGTTAGGGAATTCAGTATTCTGAGATCCACAGCATCAAGAGTCTGCCGAGAATACCAATTTTCAGGTAGTACCTCTCACCGCGGACAGTGGAGTGCAGCCGGTCTTCAGTTAACGAACGAGAGCAGCGACATTTGCGTAGTGTTGTCAGTGTTAACAGACAAGCTACACTCCTTGAGATAACCGCAGAAATCAATGTGGGACGTGTGACGAACGTATCCGTTAGGAAAGTGCGGCGAAACTCTGCGTTAATGGACTGTAGCAGCAGAAAACCTACACTAACAGTACAACATCGCCTGCAGCGCCACTCCTGTGGACTCGTGACCATATCGATTGGACCCTAGTCGACTGGAAAACCGCGGATTGGCCACATGAGTCCAGATTTCAGTTGGTAAGAGTTCGAGTGTGGCGCAGAGCCCATGAATCCATTGATCCACAAGGCACTGTGCAAGCTGGTGGTGATTCCATAATGACATGGGCCGTGGTTTTCATGCAATGGACTGGGTCTTCTGATCCAACTCAGCTGATCATCGACTGGAAATGGTAATGTTCGGCTACTTGGATACAATTTGCAGCCCTAGATGTTCACGTTCCCAATCTACGCTGTAATTTTTGTGGATGACGATGTGCCATGTCACTGGGCCACATTCTGTTCAGGATTGGTGTCAGGAACATTCTTGACAATTCGAGCGAATGATTTGGCCAAACAGACAGCTATAGAGTCAGCATGGTTCAATACTTCTGCAGAGGCGTTCCAACGACTTATGTACACTACTGGCCATTAACATTGCTATGACGATAAAAGGGTATTCATTGCACAAATATATTATACTAGAACTGACATGTGATTACATTTTCATGCAATTTGGGTGGATAGATCCTGAGAAGTCGGCACCCAGAACAACCACCTCTGGCCGTAATAACGGCCTTGATACGCCTGGGCATTGAGTCAAACATAGCTTGGATGGCGTGTACAGGTACAGCTGCCCATGCAGCTTCAACACGATACCACAGTTCATCAAGAGTAGTGACTGGCGTATTGTGACGAGCCAGTTGCTCGGCCACCATTGACCAGACGCTTCCAGTTGGTGAGAGATCTGGAGAATGTGATGGCCAGGGCAGCAGTCGAACATTTTCTGTATCCAGAAAGGCCCGTACAGGACCTGCATCATGCGGTCGTGCGTTATCCTGCTGCATTGTAGGGTTTCGCAGGGATTGAATGAAGGGTAGAGCCACGGGTCGTAACACATATGAAATGTAACGTCAACTGTGCAAAGTGCGGTCAATGCGAACAAGAGGTGACCGAGACGTGTAACCAATGGCACCCCATACCATCATGCCGGCTGATACGCCAGTACGGCGATGACGGATATACGCTTCCAATGTGCGTTCACCGCGATGTCGCATTTATCCGAAAAAAATGACGTTTTGCCATTCGTGCATCCAGGTTCGTCGTTGAGTACACCATGGCAGGCGCTCCTGTCTGTGATGCAGCGTCAAGGGTAACCGCAGCCATGGTCTCCAAGCTGATAGTCCATGCTGTTGCGAACGTCGTCGAACTGTTCGTGCAGATGGTTATTGTCTTGCAAACGTCGCCGTCTGTTGACTAAGGGATCGAGGCGTGGCTGCACGATCCGTTACAGCCACGCGGATAAGATGCCTGCCATCTCGACTGCTAGTGATACGAGGTCGTTGGGATACAGCACGGCGTTCCGTATTACCCTCCTGAACCCACCGATTCCATATTCTGCTAAGAGTCATTGGATCTCGACCAACGCGAGCAGCAATGTCGCTATAAGATAAACCGCAAACGCGATGGGCTACAATCCGACCTTTATCAAAGTCGGAAACGTGACGGTACGCATTTCTCCTCCTTACACGAGGCATCACAACAACGTTTCACCAGGCAACGCCGGTCAACTGCTGTATGTGTGTGAGAAATCGGTTGGAAACTTTCCTCACGTCGGTACGTTGTAGGTGTCACCACCGGCGCCAACCTTGTGTGAATTCTTTGAAAAGCTAATCATTTGCATATCACAGCATCTTCTTCCTGTCGGTTAAATTTCACGTTTGTAGCACGTCATCTTCGTGGTGTGGCAATTTTAATGGCCAGTAGTGTAGTTATGCCACGTCGAGTTGTTGCACTTCGCTGGGCGAAAGGATGTCCGACACGATATTACGGGTTATACCATAAATTTGTTACTTCGGTGTAAAATCCTATCATTTAAAACATGTAATATGGTAATATATTAAACTTATTTACAGGGCTCCCTACAAGCTAAACTGTGAAAAGAGTACCAAGCGATGGCCGGTATGGCCGAGCGGTTCTAGGCGCTTCAGTCTGGAACCGCGCGACCGCCTTGGGGATGGATGTGTGTGATGTCCTTAGGTTAGTTAGGTGTAAGTAGTTCTAAGTTCTAGGCGACTGATGACCTCAGTAGTTAAGTCCCATAGTGCTCAGAGCCATTTGATCCATTTAAGGTACCAAGGAGTAACACTATCCTCTATGGACAACTTCAGAATTTTTATACCTGCCGCATTAATTATCGTCAAAAACAGTGTTACCATTTACGTTGAGAGGAGAATGTATTTCATGTTAAGCCATCATGGGCTGATAAAATCCTTTACACCACTTCAGACGTAGGCTGCTGTAGTATTTTTATGAGTATGTGTGTCTGTAGAAAACTCAATCCATCAGAGTGTCTAGTAGTCACTACATTATTTTGTCAAAGTATGTAATAGGAATAACGATAACCAATTTGGAATCAAGTAATATTAAATACCGCTAATCTGCTTCTTTCACATCGTGCAGTGGACGGTCACTTACCTCCAAAATGCCTTGAAGTGAGTGTTCCACCCACTTCATAATGACGTCAGCTGCATGAACAGTATTTAAAATGATATGAGTGTGTAAGGTGGCAGAATAAATGAAGGTCAATTTCGCACCTTACATAAGAGTTTTATACATCGTAACGGGAAGGTGAATATGACATTTAACTTACTTCAGCGGTAATGAGCAGATTTGCCTATAACTTTGTAATGCAAAAGGGTTGACACTCAATTCATGGTATTAACACACTACTCCTATGCAATGCATGCCAACGAGCAGAGGTGAAACAAGCAGCGAGAGGAAACGTTTTGTGTGGAATCCAGCACGGGCAGACGCAGAGGCCACACCATGGGAGGCACTACAGAAAGCTCTTAAGGTGGCGCGTCCCACGGTTGGTGAGTGACCTGAAAGGTGACGCATACTGCAGGGCGAATGACAGACCGCCAGAAGTAGGACAGAAAGAAGCTTTAGGAAACTGTGTTTTCAAATGCTAAACGGATGTGAACAAAAGCAGTGACGCAATCGATCATGTGAACTGCAAGTGGTACATACATGATAGACACACGTAACTTTTTAGGCGTTTGGAGCAGGCACAAAACATCCGATTGGCGGAAATGCACTGAGAAGGAGTAAAGAGCCGAGATTTCGACGCAGTTTAATGGTAGGACCCTTGCGATTGGTAGAGAGAGTTTCCAAAAAATAAGAGGAACGCTCCTATTGGTCGAAAAGAGCCGTGATGTGGAGAAGGAAAGAACCCTGGTGGGGAGACAGTTCGGCTATGACAAACACAAGACGGAAATTTCGTGGGACTCTTCTCTGAACTTGTGTCAAGCGCAGAATGGAGTGCATAACACTCTTTACGACGCAGATGAGAAATTTGTTTGAACACTGCGTTCACAGCGGCTGACGTCCAGCTAGAAATTAGCTGTAGCATCGTTGAGCTCCAACTGTGGAGAAACGAACCAGCCAGTTAGTTGCGAGAATTGAGAGGGCATTATAATATGCATGCTGCTGCAGCCTTGCATGTGTATATTGCCATAGTCTGAGACCAGGGATGAGTTCATGTTTTCTCACATATCGAGAAACATAGTGTTGTGTACATAGTTCTGCGTAGTCAGCACGTACACAACTTTCCCACTAGAGCGCGCCCCGCTAAGCACAACAGCGCAGGCGCAGCGTTCGTCCGTCTCCGCACTACGAGATGGCGCTGTCTTAGAGACGGACCAAATTCTGCTTCCGCCGATCCGCGTATTAATATGTAACGCAGCCAATGAGATTGCTGCTAGCGTATAACCTTTTCTCCTCGCGGATCACACTCGCACAGTGATACCCTAACGCGCGAGGTACACTCCTGGAAATTGAAATAAGAAGGAAGGGGAAACTTTATTGACACATTCCTGGGGTCAGATACATCACATGATCACACTGACAGAACCACAGGCACATAGACACAGGCAACAGAGAATGCACAATGTCGGCACTAGTACAGTGTATATCCACCTTTCGCAGCAATGCAGGCTGCTATTCTCCCATGGAGACGATCGTAGAGATGCTGGATGTAGTCCTGTGGAACGGCTTGCCATGCCATTTCCACCTGGCGCCTCAGTTGGACCAGCGTTCGTGCTGGACGTGCAGACCGCGTGAGACGACGCTTCATCCAGTCCCAAACATGCTCAATGCGGGACAGATCCGGAGATCTTGCTGGCCAGGGTAGTTGACTTACACCTTCTAGAGCACGTTGGGTGGCACGGGATACACGCGGACGTGCATTGTCCTGTTGGAACAGCAAGTTCCCTTGCCGGTCTAGGAATGGTAGAACGATGGGTTCGATGACGGTTTGGATGTACCGTGCACTATTCAGTGTCCCCTCGACGATCACCAGTGGTGTACGGCCAGTGTAGGAGATCGCTCCCCACACCATGATGCCGGGTGTTGGCCCTGTGTGCCTCGGTCGTATGCAGTTCTGATTGTGGCGCTCACCTGCACGGCGCCAAACACGCATACGACCATCATTGGCACCAAGGCAGAAGCGACTCTCATCGCTGAAGACGACACGTCTCCATTCGTCCCTCCATTCACGCCTGTCGCGACACCACTGGAGGCGGGCTGCACGATGTTGGGGCGTGAGCGGAAGACGGCCTAACGGTGTGCGGGACCGTAGCCCAGCTTCATGGAGACGGTTGCGAATGGTCCTCGCCGATACCCCAGGAGCAACAGTGTCCCTAATTTGCTGGGAAGTGGCGGCACTGCGTAGGATCCTACGGTCTTGGCATGCATCCGTGCGTCACTGCGGTCCGGTCCCAGGTCGACGGGCACGTGCACCCTCCGCCGACCACTGGCGACAACATCGATGTACTGTGGAGACCTCACGCCCCACGTGTTGAGCAATTCGGCGGTACGTCCACCCGGCCTCCCGCATGCCCACTATACGCCCTCGCTCGAAGTCCGTCAACTGCACATACGGTTCACGTCCACGCTGTCGCGGCATGCTACCAGTGTTAAAGACTGCGATGGAGCTCCGTATGCCACGGCAAACTGGCTGACACTGACGGCGGCGGTGCACAAATGCTGCGCAGCTAGCGCCATTCGACGGCCAACACCGCGGTTCCTGGTGTGTCCGCTGTGCCGTGCGTGTGATCATTGCTTGTACAGCTCTCTCGCAGTGTCCGGAGCAAGTATGGTGGATCTGACACACCGGTGTCAATGTGTTCTTTTTTCCATTTCCAGGAGAGTATTATAACGAGTGTACAGACCTCCAATTAGTCAGTCTGCAATTGTCTGCATTAGTCTGTACCAGTCTGCATTAGTCTGCATTTGTCTGTACCAGTCTATAGTCAAGTTTCAGTCTGCGCCTAATAAGATTATCATATTCCTGTACATAGCCATGAAGAGAAACTTATAGACACTATGTCAAGTATCAGAGATATGCGAGAATAAGATTAACCTACAAAGGCCAGAGGAACTTCAGATTGTCAATTGTAAACCGCGTCCAGAATCAAGTTACGTAATATCTACGATTTTTATTATTTTAATAAATGTGTGTGAAAATTAATCAAGTTCTGTTTAAAGTTGGTCACCGTCAATCTGCTACTCTAAGCGTGCAAGTGGCATTTCTATCGTCTGACCTAACGTCAGAAGGTAAACACGCCACGAAAAGACCACGAGACATTTTGCTGACACTCGCCTACTTCGTTAGAGCGACAAGTCAACTAATCTGATGGTGTGTGTACCGAATGTCTTACAGTACACACACCACACATAGGGAGAGTTTCTGCTGAAAAATTCACCAAAGGCTTAATTAGAAGAATTTCAGTGGGTGAGAGCAGCCATGCATACGACAACTCATCGCAGCTAAGCTAATTACCGCGTGCAGAGGCGAAAATTTGTAGGTTCTCCAATCTATGTGCACTGTAAACTCGAGCGACCTTGGGTAATCTTTTGCTCCACTTGTCACAAAACTAACCATCCTCTGTAAACTTGATTGTCATCCTAAAAATAGTACCGAACTTCGAACCGGAATTGGATGATTTATTGCAGTACTGGCCAACATCATAACGTAATCGTAAGAAAAATTTTAGTAAAGAAATATCTAGTTAAAAATTTAATGTTGTTGTGATTAGGATTATTCAACTTTCTGAGAGTTACAATTTAGTATTGTTGTGTATAGGATTAGTTCACTTTCAGAGGCCGAGATGAATCATTTTGACAACTGTCTTAACACTGTCACATTGTAAACTGTGTAAAACCGTGTATTGCCATGTCAAAATTGCAATATTAAGCAATGTCATTACAGCTTACTCCGTTGTGTTCAGTTATAGAATAAAAAACCACCTAACCAGAACCTTACAAGTGTTTTCTAGGACACGGAAAAAAATCGAACAGTAATGTTCATTTCAATCTCTGTGACAAATGTATGTAACAACTGCTGAGACAACAGTGTCTACCAGACGGTACTCCAAGCCAGAGACCTGCTTTCGCGGACAGTGTACATATAAGCGGTGGGAAGATGCGGGGAGTCTGGTTTGCCCACAGCATCAAGGTTACTAGCCACACTAGCCCTACAGATCATGGAAGACGTCTTGCAATGAGCCTGTGATCAGTGAAAGCTCTGAGTCTGTTCGGGAGACGGGCACTTTTTGGTTTGCACAGATAGGAAGCGGAAAGACACGAGTTAGAATCTCAGTTTTCATTTTCCACTTTCATCATAGGAAATATCCTGCTTACAGTGAAAGAATGAATTCTCATCATTTATTTTAATAAATCGAACGCCTTACACAAATAAATGCTTACATGCAACCGTAGTTCTCTATTATTTAAAACATTGTTCTTAATTTGGTTGTATATTCTTCAGCAGTAAGGGATACAAAATCAAAGTCACATACTGCGTAACTATATGAAATAAAATCGCCATAACTTCTGAACGGTTTGTGTCAGGACATTCGAACCGCACGGTTGGCGGCGGGGCATGATGGAAATAAGTATGAGCATGCACGGTTTGGTTTAGCGACGAAGCCCACTTTCATTTGGATGGGTTCGTCAAAAGCAAAATTGGCGCATTTGGGTGATTGAGGATACGTATTTCGCGATCGAGTAGTCTCTCCCTCCTCAACGGTTGACTGTACGGTGTGCAATGTCCAGTCACGGAATAATTGGTGTGATATTCCTTGACGGCACGGTGACTACCGAATGGTACATTCAGGTTTTGGGAAGATGATTTCATCCCTATTATCAAAA
This sequence comes from Schistocerca serialis cubense, assembly GCF_023864345.2. Classification (NCBI taxonomy): domain Eukaryota; kingdom Metazoa; phylum Arthropoda; class Insecta; order Orthoptera; family Acrididae; genus Schistocerca; species Schistocerca serialis. The sequence continues at coordinate 429,963,578 of NC_064645.1, forward strand.
GTGAACCTGATTTCGACAAGACGTGGTTCATGTAAGACGGAGCTCGACTCAATCGAAGCAGGAGAGTGTTGTCCTGGGGGAGCACTTTGGGGACAGCATTCTGGCTCTGGCGTACCTACAGGCCACTGGGGTGGGCCTCATTTGGCCTCCATATTCTCCGGATCTGAACACATGCGACTACTTCTTATGGGGCTATATTAAAGACAAGGTGAATAGTAATAATCCCAAAGCCATTTCTGAGCTGAAAAAAGCCGTTCAGGAGGTCATCGACAGCATCGATGTTCCAACACTTCAGCGGGACATGCAGAATTCCGCTGATCGTCTGCTACACATCATCGCCAGTGATGTCAGGCATATAGAACATGTCACGAACTAAATCCAATAAAGTGCATGGTATCTTAATTGTATGTAAATATACAATTGGAACCGCTACGAACTCGTGCTGTTCACCAATCATACATATACGGTTTGTTAATGGCAGCTGAACATGCACTTGAAAATGATTACAAAGCCGATATCATAACTGTGTGAAATAAATGAACAGTAATTTATGTTCAAATGGCGGAAGTTTCTTTCAAAAAGTTCTACGTGACTTTGGTCCCTACGAAGGAGAAATTAGTAGTTCTCCACTTCCATTACCTCAAACCCCAACTCTACTTTCCAGAGCGGAGAGATACGTATCAAGAAATGACATTGTGTTGTGGCTGTGTACGGTTTTTCATTTACACCCCCCAGTCAGCACAGAGTCAGTGACACGCTGTTTGTTTCATCAACGACGAAATGTCGGTTGTAACTTCAATCCTGAAGACATTTATCATTCTGTATTCAGCTGTGTTATGCACTTATACATTCATCTACACTGACTGCATAGATGCAATAAACGTGTTTATATGTAACACACGCGCTGTACTATCTGAATTGTCTGAAAATAGACAAGTGTGCTACATTTTATAAAGTGGAAGCCGAAATGAACTCGTGCGGTTCGCCAGAAGATGAAAGGACATAAATTAAGCATTTCCAAATGTAATTAAAATGAATCTCTAGGCACCTAATAATTTTGCCGGTCTCGCTGACAGTGCGGTATAATTAATGGAGTAAACGGCTGGGAGCTTCATTAGGGGTGAGATGTTTGCTGTCAGTGAAGTTGTGAATTAATAAAACTGAAACCTCAGCGTGGCAAACGGTAGCAGCGGCAAGCGTGAAAGCTAGATTAAAGCTTCGGCTTCGTGTTAAAGTTCATGAGTGCTGTGACCATGACTTTGAGCCAAGTATTATTAGTTTTATTATTTTCACTGGGAGGGAAGGGTAGTTGAGATGATAAAGGAAGAGCCTATTTGTAAAACTATCGACTCGTCAGTATTCCGATGACAGATTATCTCAGGAGTATCTTTCGAGAAATGTACAGAAAGCATCAGGTATGAAGTTTTCTTATTGCCTTAACTGCGTGCTAGTATGCAAGTACATTGGATTACTAGTTTCGACAGGGCTAAGTTGCCATCTTCAGATTCTCAGTGTAAAGGTTATGGAATACTCGTAATACTGTGCAATAATCCTGTACACTAAGGATCTGGTGGTGGGAGCTTAGCCATGTCGAAACAAGTAATCCAGTGCACCTACAAGCGGTAAAGACAGCAAAAAAGCTTCATATCTGAAGCTTTCTTTGCACCGAATTCGTGATTGCTCTCCAGCTGACAATGTGGGTAGTGGGAGAAATTTCGAGTTATTGGGGAAGATATAGCAAAATGCAGTTCCAGAAATTAATGCCTTCTTTATGAACCCATAAAGAAATGGAATAATTTATAAAACAAATTACGTTAGAGATAAAAAATACGAGGGTCGTTCCGAAAGTAATGCCTACCAGTTTTTTTTGTGACTTTGGATGTCCGCACCAGATGTCGCTGGTGTAGAGTTGATGCTTGAACCTTCTGCTTTCATTTGCAGGTGGTTCTGTTGTTCTGCAGCAGTTAGCACCAGCAGAGGAGTGTTTCAGAATTGTGCCCGATATGGAGGCGCGTATAAAATAGTGATATGTGATTGAATTCCATGACCAGTTCACTACTTGTTGTAACCAGTGGTTCCTTCGTATTAACCCCTCCAAGACCCAGGCTCTTTCCGTCTCCTTGATTTCTACCTCACCATTTATGGTCGTCCTATCCACCTCACTCCTTCTCTAATATACCTTGGCCTCACCCTTGACCGCCACCAAACCTGGACTCCCCATCTCCTTACAGTCCAAAATAAAGCCCACAATAGACTCCGCCACCTGAAACTCCTGTCTGGCTGGACGTGGGGACTGCACCCTTCCACCATTCTTCTCACGTAAATATCCTTGATCCACCCCATCCTTTGTTACGTCAGTGTCGCTTGGATTTCTGCTCCTCCCAGATTCTATGAAACCCTCCAAATCCTGGAACACCGTGCACTCCACCTCGCCCTCTGTATCCGCCTTCTGTCCCCCACGTGCATCCTGTAAACCTCATCCCCTTCCCACAGCTTCTTCTTTTCCTTGAACACATCTGCACCCTGTTAATCGTATGCCAACTTGATCCCCCACCCCCTGGTGACCCCTTCCTCTCCACCCCCAGCCATTGCCACAACTTTACTGCAGTGTCCCGAACTCTCTCCATCTCCACACCCTCTGCCTCCTTTCCCAATGCAACTCCCAGCACCTGCCGCTCCCAGATGATGAACTTCACGCTGACATCTTCCCCTCCTACCAACTCTAACCCCATTTTCCTCCCCCCTACTCGTCAGGGCCACCTCTCCCCTCCCCTTCCCTTCGCCTTAGTTTTCCTCCCTCCTACACCCCCTCCCTCTTCTGTGCCACCCCTTCTGTGTCTCTGTGCTCCCTCCTTTCCTGTCTTCCCTCTTCATCTCCCGCCCCACCCATCTCCTGCCTCATGGTGCGCCCCCTGCCGCCCCTTTTTCCTCTTCCTCCCGACCCCCAGCCCCCCCCACCTTCATCCACTCTTTTTCCCTTCTCCCCAGCCTACAGTCCCTCGGCATGTCCCTGTCAGTGGTTTTTATTCTTCGTGAGTGCTCCCTCGTTTCCAGTGTATTTTTCAGTGTCTCGATTTGCGTGATTTTTATATTGTGGTTGACTTTTAACTTGTTTTTTATTAAAGTGTGTTCTTTTAACTGTAGGTCGACTTTTTAACTGTCCCCCTGTGCATGTCCCCGAACCAGTGTGTATTTTAAAATCCATTATCTCTATTTCTGTGTGTTTATATCCCCCACTTTCTCCCATTTTATGAATGAGTTCCCCCATTTTCTATGTTTTTAAAGCCACTTGGCTAACGAGCGGCGTACTGTGCCGCCGCCAGCCCTCCTTTGCCCATATGGGGCAGGGGCATTAAATTACAATAAAGAAAAAAAAACATTGAATTCCTCACTGCGGAAGAAATTGAGCCGATTGAAATCCACGCTTGCTAAAGGTATATTGAGATGATACAATAGACGCGAGCAATGTGACAAACTAAATTACAATCAAAGATACGGGGAAACTAATTCCATATCGCAATTGCAATACACGAAATATTCACCAGGTCAAAACAATTGACAGGTCAACATGATGATTTACAAATTAACACATGCATTACGAAGAATAGTATACTCTCTCTTTTCTCAGTTCCGTAAATCAAGTGGCAAAAGTTACATCCTACTCTGGAGTATATTCAGACCTCTCGAAATATAACGTTCCTTCAAACTTTATTGTAACTGCCGTTCATCGCCCAGAAACAATCACCCATACGACTGATCGCGCTTGTTACACTTGACAGGTCTGTCTTCCTCCGTAAGTCGCCACAAAGTGCCCAGAATCATTCCCTTGTCCCCTTCACAGGAGGATTCCCAGTATCCACATGACTCCCTTAGTGTTCCGCTACTATCTGCTTTTCCACTGGCTGAGAGCCATCCCCACCAAATATACATCGCCTTCAAGCTCTACAGACATGGTTCTACATCTACCTTTACGTAATTACTCTGCTATTCACAATAAATTGCCTGGCGGAAGGTTCAATGAACCACCTTCAAGCTCTCTACCATTCCACTCTCGAACGGCGCGCGGGTAAAACGAGCACTGAAATTTTCCTGTGCGAGCCCTGATTTCTTTTATTTTATAGTGATGATTATTTCTCCCTATGTAGGTGGGTGCCAACAGAATGTTTTTGCATACGAGGAGAAAACTGGTGATTGAAATTTCATGAGAAGATCCCGTTGCAACGAGAAACGACTGTGTTTTAATGATTGCCACTCCAATTCACATATCATGCTTTTGGCATTATCTGCCCTATTTCGCGACAGTACAAAACGAGTAGCCCTTCTTTGAACTTTTTCGATCTCATCCATCAGTCCCACCTGATGCAGATCCGACACCACACAGCAATACTCCAGAATAGGGCGGACATACGTGGTGTAAGCAGTCTCTTTAGTAGACCTGTTGCACCTTCTGAGTGTTCTGCCAATGAGTCGCAGTCTTTGGTTTGCTCTACCCACAACATTATCTATGTGATCGTTCCCCAATTTAGTTGAATTTACAGCCTTAAGATTTGTGTGACTTATCGCGTAATAGTGGATTTCTTTTAGTACTCATGTGCAAAACTTCACACTTCTCTATATTCAGGGTCAATTGCCACTTTTCGCACCATACAGATATCTTATCTAAATCATTTTGCAAATCGTTTTGGTCATTTGACGACGATACAAGATGGTAAATGACAGCATCATCTGCAAACAATCTAATAGGGCTACTCAGACTGTCTCCTATGTCGTTAATATAGATCAGGAACGATAGAGGGCCACTAACACTTCCTTGAGGAACGCCGGATATTACTTCTGTTCTACTCGATGACTTTCCGTCTGTTACTACGAACAGTGACCTTTCCGACAGGAAATCACGAATCTAGTCGTACAACTGAGGCGATATTTCATAGGCACGAAGTTTGGTTAGAAGACGCTTGTGACGAACGGTGTCGAAACCCTCCTGAAAATCTAAAAATATGGAATCAATTTGACATCACCTGTCGATAACACTCATTAGTTCATGAGTATAAAGAGCTAGTTGTGTTTCACAAGAACGATGTTTTCTGAATCCGTGCTGACTATGTGTCAATAAATCATTTTCTTCGAGGTAATTCATAATGCTAGAACACAGTATATGTTCCAAAAAGCTACTGCCAATCGACGTTAGTGATATGGGCCTTCAGGCCGGTGTGGCCGAGCGGTTCTAGGCGCTACAGTGTGGAACCGCGCGACCGCTACGGTCGCAGGTTCGAATCCTGCCTGGGGCATGGATGTGTGTGCTGTCCTTAGGTCGGTTAGGTTTAAATGGTTCTATGTTCTAGGGGTTGATGACGTCAGAAGTTGAGTCCCAAAGTGCTCAGAGCCATTTGAACCATTTGATATGGGACTGTAATTCAGCGGATTACTCCTACTTCCCTTTTTGGGTATTGGTTTGACTAGAGTTATTTTCCATTCTTTATGTACGGATCTTTCTGTGAGCGAGCGGTTATATATAATTGCTAAATAGGAACTATTGTATCAGCGTGCTCTGAAAGGAACCTGACAGGTATACAATCTGGACCGGGGCTCTGTCTTTATTAAGTGATTTAAGCTGCTTTGCTACATCGAGGATATCTACTTCTATGTTTCACATCTTGGCAATTGTTCTTGATTGGATTTCAGGAATATTTACTTCGTCTTCTTTAGTGATTTGGTGATTTGATTCTAAGCTGACCACTTCCCGGTCTAAACTAATAAATTACGTGACTATTTAAACAAAGAAATGTCATAAACACTGTCACACTCTGATAATTTACAATAATTATAAATAAGGGTTTGTGCATATGTAAATATCCCAAGTATTCTTTCGCAGGAGCGCTCACATTAAATGAACAACAATATATCGTTAAATGTTATTTAAACAATTATCTATGCCTTCTTGACAGTAATGTCTTTTGGTTCTCTTTTGAATTGTGGTGCTCGCTAACACATGCGATTTACCACTTTTAAAGTAGCATATAGTTTTAATAGCTCTTGGTATCAAGATTTAAATAAAGTTACTAGCACAACAGTTAACTGTTCGTCAAATAAAAAGACAGCTGTTGAAATACTGATGTGTTATTACGTAACGTAGCAAATTATTACGAGTTGTCGTGTTGCATTGAAAGCGTAGCTTGCCTTAGAGCCAGGAGAAGAGCAGATTTTGGTTCTCACGTTGGCACAGCTGACGCTGGCTATTGGACCGAGCGAGCCCTCTACTTGCCTAATGTTGTTTGTGTGCATTACGTTACACATACTCTCTATGAATCTGAAGAATACTTGGTGTTGTGTCTAGACAAGACAGCCTAGACACGATGAGAGGAAGCCGAAAGGCACGCGCTAAGCCAAAGCAGGGTGCGTGAGGTCTGAAACAGGATACGTAATGAATGCTATAAAGAAAAGTACGTAGCTTCTGGAATAATTAACTTTAATCCGTCCTTTTTGGTACATCTGGAGCTTGTGGTGATACAAGTGAGACTCTTTAGATACATGCAATGTTACTAATGGCGCCTTGCTAGGTCGTAGCCATTGACTTAGCTGAAGGCTATTCTAACTATTGGCTCGGCTAATGAGCTATGCTTCGTCCGTGTAGTCGCAAGCAAAGTCGTCCGTACAACTGGGGCGAGTGCTAGTCCGTATCTCGAGACCTGCCTTGTGGTGGCGCTCGGTCTGCGATCACACAGTGGCGACACGCGGGTCCGACATGTACTAATGGACCGCGGCCGATTTAAAGCTACCACCTAACAAGTGTGGTGTGCGGCGGTGACACCACACTTGGTGTAACAAATTCTGTGGATATCGCAACTATACGGTTAAAGAAAAAAAACAATAACTTCAGTATCTTCGGAGACATAAATTTTTAGCTAAAACACATAATATTCGTGCTTGAATTGTGAAAACGAGTTAGGGACTGTAATATTCATCTATAACATCAAATGAAACTACAACCGAGAGGATAGCTTATATAATTTAATTTTCTGGAACTTTCTTTAGTTTCATTACCACAGATTTCTGACGTAGTTACAAGTACTTTGGAAAATTATTATTTCATCGTGTTTTGGTTGTGTCAGTGTTTTGGAGAGAATGAGAGAGTGAATGCAGGACATACATGAAGTGAGAAAGTGGTATTTTATTAAAGGTATGTAAATGTATGTGTGAGAAAGTTCTTGTGCAGTAGCAGAATTTGTGACATATGTCAGAGTAAGCTTGATTTTGTAAAAGGCAGCCAGAAGGGGCGTTGAGTATTAAATTTATCAGTAATTTATTTTGTGGAAAGGAATGGTATTGTGTTTTCATTAAATTTCATTTAGTGTGGGAATTACGAAATTTCTAATGTAAATTACTTGTGGTAATCTGATTGGCTGACATTAGAAAGATGCGAGTATAGACGTGCTCGAGAAGATCTGACTGACTGCTTAACATACTAGCCAAGAGGAATTCAGCATTTCCCGCGCGTTTCCGTAGGGCTCTGTGTCTCAGATCTATGAGTCGAGAGAGTTGCTCGGGAGCCGTCTTCTGGTAAAGACCTATGTTAAATGGCGAAGATCAAATTTGTACGAAAACGGAGAAATTGGCGAGTTTGAGCGGTTCTCGGATCGATGAAAAGCGACTACCGTGTTGAGTATTTTGTGAAAGTTTGAGCATAGTGAGTGGTTTATTTTCTGAGATATTCGCGTGTGAACCTTTCGTGTCGTTTATAAAATCCGAGTAGCGTGTTTCTTATAGATTGCGAGAAATTATGGCGAGCACTTCTTTACAAGAAGCCTAATGAACGACTGAATGTGTTAACGCACAAGTAGTCGTGGGTCAGTCTGGCTGCTTTTGGGTATGAACTTGTTATAGAGACAGTCAGTAACATTGCATAATTAGTGTCGGGGTACTAAATACGGATTTGATAGCCATTTTTCGTGTTTTAAAGACAGTACACCAACTTAAAGATAATGTTTGACATTTTTCTTCGAACGACTCATGCAAGAATACCGAACGCTCGATAACGTAACTAATTTTCAGCTACTACCCATGGACTGGAGTTATGTGGCCTTTGCGTGGTAGGTATCTACCATCGCCGAGTGAAGGAGCAGACAACCTGAAGCCTATCCAAGTAGCTGGTCAGGTTGTTTAATGGGTAGTGAGAGACCAACCCAACTCCGCAGCAGTTGGATGTGCCTCATTTTTCTGAGATTGGAGATGTATTTAGATTTGATTTTTGACTGTGAGTTAATGTCGAACCTCAAAGAACCGTAACTTACCCATCTTTAAGATTCTCTGACACTCTTCCATTTCTCGGAACATTTTCCCAGTTTTGGTATTTTCCCCCAATTTACTACGAATCCTTTGTGCCCGCACCTGGGCTCGCCGGTAACGGTCGCTGCCTCTGAACCGGCTGCGGCACTTCGGAGGCGGTCGGTTAGCTGGCCGAAATACGCGCAACAGTAGACATCTCCACTTACTGTGACACATTAGCTCTCTAATTTGCACATTAAGTTGAACCAAATTTTACATACTTATATAACATAATAAATAAATACATAACAAAATAAGTAGAATACCTTACTTGAATGTCAGAACAAGAGTATAAGTATCTTTGCGGTGGTGTATGAACAGCATGTACCCCAAGGATATATTATAACATTGAAAGGTTTATTATCAAAAATTATTATTATTATTAATTGCCTGGTGATAGTTTCGCTACCGAAAATTATTATTATTTCATTAGACGTATGCAAATGTGTAAAGCTGTATCTCTGACAATATTATCACCTATATTTATCTCTAAAAATTACTAGGCTGTCTAGTGAAACTTCATTATCGTTACTATAAAATCTGATATCCATTCGTACGACTTGTATTATGAAAACCCTTATTCGACATGTCAGTATTCAAACATTTTCTGGAATTTCCTGTTATCGGTCATGCCAGTATTCTGATAGAGAACAAAATAAAGAACTTAATTAATCTTCCCGTAAATCATGAAAAATGTCTGCTGTTGTATCTGGCTGCGATTTTTAAAATATTCTCTAACGTCTCCTGACAAACCGTAATTCCCCCGCACACATCAGACAACTTACCTCGTCTTACCGCTGCAACTGCGTGAATACTCTGCATCCAGCAACATGCTAAATTAATTCAAAAGAAATATTGAAATCCACGCATAGTGGAATACATGATCACAACTGCTGATGAAGGACGACCCTTCAATTCCCCGTTCGGCCATTCTGATTTAGGTTTTCCGTGATTTCCCTAAATCGCTCCAGGCAAATGCCGGGATGGTTCCTTTGAAAGGGCACGGCCGACTTCCTTCCCCATCCTTCGCTAATCCTATGAGACCGCTGACCTCGCTGTTTGGTCTCTTCCCCCAACCAACCCAACCCCAACCCAACTGCTGATACAACTACTCCGCTTTCTCTCTCTCTCTCTTTTTTGTTTTTGTTTTTTTGTTTTATAAAAATGAAGTGATTTAGTCGACAAGCCTTATGCGGTGTAAAAATTGAAGGAAAGCAATAAAAACTTTTAATTTACTATGCTCTAAAAAGTGACGATTCACACACTGACAGACTTTACTCAGGCCTTTCTTTTCCTTGGACAGTTTCTTTAGCATAAACCTTAATTATTTCACAATGTCTTTAATTAATAACCACGTATCTGGTTACAACAAAGATACGAATATTACTTTCAATGTATGCGTACACAAATCTGACAAATTCCCTCCAGTGCACAAGCAAGCAAGTAACAACTATGCGCAAAAAAAGGTGGATTAACAAAAAATCCTCAATTAACACAAGAATCTGCTCTGGCGCCACTGACACGGTCAGGGCATGCTGCAACCTCTCCTGCAGCGCCGTTTCTCTCCACACCATGCTGCGTCCGACTACTCTCAACAACTGTTTGCTCTCTACCACTCGCGATGATAATTTCTCAGACTAAGAGTCTGTGTATGCACGCAAAAGCCGAATCAGTAGCCAACTTTGCAAAAAAGGTATGAGCGTCAAACTTTCAACATCCTCTCAGAATAAATTTTCGAATTGTAACACGAATTATAAAACTGAGGCTTATTAATTAAATGCCAAAATAAACAGAAAACATTAAAGGAACTTTGCCGGCCGCTGTGGCCGAGCGGTTCTTGGTTCGCACGTACGAATCCTGCCTCGGGCATGAATGTGTGTGATGTCCTTAGGTTAGTTCGGTTTAAGTAGTTCTAAGTTCTAGGGGACTGATGACCTCAGATGTTAAGTCCCATAGTGCTTAGAGCCATTTGAACCCTTTGAGCCATTTAAAGGAACTTTCGAGGCAGCTGGACTTGCACACGGGTTTCAGCGCTATTGCGCTCGTTTTATAGCACCTTTTTGCTTTGACCACGTCGTAGCACTTCACCATCACCATCACAACACATGATCGGTGTGCTATCGTCGAAGTTTAGATGGTTTGTAGTCCAGGCACCTCTGCAGAATTGCTTGAACCCCTTGGCCACGTACTGCACCGAAATTTCGTCGGTCTGCAGTCACCGTCAGTGCTGAAGGACGATAGCTGTGGAAATACGACCGTGGTATGGTTACCAATAATCGTATGACTTCCACAATCCCCATAGATCAGGTACTGAAACGCCCTCCTCGGTGGAATCGATGCATTCACAGAGTAGCAACCAAATACTGATTTTTGGGTAGGCAAAACACATTTGATTCAGCTCGACATTAAGAACACTCCGTCCACGTTCTCACTAGGAAAGCATATCTCCCATGCCATAAATTTTGTTCGACACCACAAATGAACTAACATTTAATCATTTTTCTATAATTTTACCATGTCTAGTTATAAATTTTAAAACTAGTTCCAACCTGTGCCGAAGTCGTCCATTCAACTTTCATTTCAAGGCAGCAGATAACTGCATCACACATTCAGTGAATGTTTACTCATATTTGCACTAAACTATCATTTATCTCCTGAATGGTCCATACATAAATCAATTCAGAACGCTTCCAAAATAACATACATTATATAATTAACATACGCAATTCACCCCCAAAACCTTAGCTCATACTCTACACGTAATTACATGTTTTATTCCCACCAGCAAGCAAAATTTTAATGAGCTTTGATGACCTCCAAGCACCAAATTTTGTACGAACTATAATTACAAATAAACTATATCTAGTACATGAGAAACCCATACAAATTACTACAATAACGCATTTAAATAACCTCTAGAAATTTTTCCCCGACTCTTACATACAGTACATAATATATGCCTCACTTACACAACTAATCACTGTCTGTTCTCCTTTGCCCACTAAAGTTTGTGCGACCAATATTTGTTCATTCCTTGCATTAAATTGTACCTTCAAACTTTATCACATACCTCTTTAATTTAGCAAATAACCCCTTAGCAAAACAGAAATAGACCTCTAACGTTCTGAAAATTACGGATGAAAATACTCTTATGTGCATAATTATCCAGTGATCAAAAAGTCACTATAAATTTGAAAACTTAATAAACCACGGAATAATGTAGATAGAGAGGTAAAAATTGACACACATTGTTGGAATGACGTGGGGTTTTATTAGAACCAAAAAAAAAAAACACCCCATATTGCTAGATGCGTGAAATATCTCTTGCGCGCGTCATTTTGTGATGATCGTGTGCTCAGCCGCCACTTTCGTCGTGCTTGGCCTACCAGGTCCCCAGACCTCAAGTCCGTGCGATTTTTGGCTTTGGGGTTACCTGAAGTCGCAAGTGTATCGTGATCGACCGACATCTCTAGGGATGCTGAAAGACAACATCCGACGCCAGTGCTTCACCATAACTCCGGACATGCTTTACATTGATGTTCACAACATTATTCCTCGACTACACCTATTGTTGAGGAATGATGGTGGACATATTGAGCATTTCCTGTAAAGAACATCATCTTTGCTTTGTCTTACTTTGTTATGCTAATTATTGCTATTCTGATCAGATGACGTGCCATCTGTCGGCCATTTTTTGAGCTTTTGTATTTTTTTGTTTCTTATAAAACCCCATGTCATTCCAAACATGTGTGTCAATTTGTATCTCTCTATCTACGTTATTCCATGATTTATTCAGTTTTCAAATTTATACTGACTTTTTGATCACCCAGTATATTAATAAACAAGCCGTTCTTCTTTTACTAGGTCAACTCTGCCTCTTATAGCCTTTGTCTAACCAGTAAGTTTTGTTGTTAGGGCACAAAGTCAACCGCTGGCACGCCAGTCGGGAACGACAGAGAAGAGATGGCTGTGAGAAGACGTTAGCCAATCGCCCGCTGACTGACCCCTCTTCAGGACGACAACGCGTCAGCACGGCCCCTATGTGAAGAGGACATAAGCGCCGCGACCGACTGGTGACGGCCATTTTGATAACAGCTTCAAGATTAGCGAGTTCTAGAGACGCGTCAACTCTAGTCACTTCGCTTGCACTCTCTATGTTGCACAGGCTTGGCATTGTCTATACTGAAGAAGATTGTTTATTATGTCGCCCTTTGCTTGCGACACATCTGTGTAATTACAGAAGTTAAGTATTGTAATCTTCTTTTTGTAATAAAACTCATTAATACGACTTGTTTGAATGTTTGTCTAGCGAACCGAGCTCGCAGGATTCCTAGAACACGACATTTCTAATCTCACTTTCTTGCGTCTTTTGAATTGCTCAAATTCGAGCCTTCTTTCCTTGTTTACCAACGGGCTCTTTCGTTTAGAGATAAAATTTGTGACAACTGCTGGAACAATATTTTTATTTTCGGGAATGCACACTTCCTTTCATCATTAACACCGAACAGTTCACTCATAGGCTGCACATGTTTGATTCACTTTACTTATGAACTGCACATTTTTAATTTCAGCCCTTTCCCTCATAAGATCATTTTCAGCGTTCCTTCCTCTTTCTTCCATATTTATGGTACACATTATAGTTTCACAACAAACCTCAGTTTTCTTATGTATTCCCAGATTATCCTGATCTACCTCCATCACCTGTAGTAACTAAATCTTTCGCAGCATTCGTCGTTTCATCGTCCTCTTCAGAACCAAATATACTGTCTCCTTCTTCAGAAGCAACCATATCAGTAGCTGCAACGTTCTCACAATTAACCACGCAACTTAAAATTTCGTCTCTCTTAAACAAATTTTCACTTACTTCCGAATGACTACAAACTTTATCACAATTAATCCCATTAACCTCCGCCTATAATGCGTAAGATTCGCTACTTGAAATATCTATTACAGTCGTCGATACATTGTAGAAATCATCACCAGTAACTCCGTATCTCCGTCTACCTCCGCTGATACACCATATAAATTGCCGATACTGCATCACTCCACATTAGAATTCACAGTACACTCAGATTACTCCAAATTCTGAACTGCCTCTGCCTTCGCAACATTTTCTCTCCTCTTAGATTTCTCCGACACTTTCCATTCTGATCTAATACCTAACTTTCACACTCATGCTTCCACACCAGGTCATGATTCATGCTTTCATCAAGAGCCATCAGTTCACTCCCATCAACGAAAATAAATACACAAACTCCTTTCTCCAGACTCAAAACATCATCTTTGCTTCCCTTTAACAATAAACCACCCACTTCCCCCGATACATAATAAAGTTAGTCACCAGCTGACGAGGCTATTGCTACGTCACCTTCACAAATACCTTCACATACTTCCGTCGATATACCGCAAAACTCATCTCCAGCTGACGAGACTACTGCTTCGCCGCCTTCACAGGTAGCTTCGCCTAATTTTCCCGATACAAAGTCATCTATTAGGTCCATAGTGGATGCTGTTAAACTCTATGTCTTCCATTATACGGTATACAAAAATTTCCGTTAACATTGACAATGCACTACATCTTCATCATTTTTCTCTCATTAGCCGGCCGGTGTGGCGAGCGGTTCTAGGCGCTTCAGTCTGGAACCGCGCGACCGCTACGGTCGCAGGTTCGAATCCTGCCTCTGGCATGGATGTGTGTGATGCCCTTAGGTTAGTTAGGTTTAAGTAGTTCTAAGTTCTAGGGGACTGATGATCTTAGATGTTAAGTCCCATAGTGCTCAGAGCCATTTGAACCATACGATAATTGTTATTACTGACTAATAACTCATTAGAATTCGTCACACAGTCCATCTCCACCAAATTCAGATCCACGTCAGCCTCTTCTGATCACAGAATCTTTCAACAAAAACACGTTCATTACATCACTCACACCCCTTTTACAAAATAAATTTTTGAACCCATTTCTTCACTATCGAATTTCTCCACATGTTTAACAATCTTTCTTGCGCCCTCTTTACAGTTGCGATGGGTAAAATTATTCCCTATTTTATTATTACCTCCAACACAATACACATTAGAAATCCTGCTCCCTATCGACGTTAATGGTATGGACCTGTAATTTAGTGGATTACTCCTATGTCCTTTCTTGAATATTGGTGACACCTGTGCAACTTTGGGTATGGATCTTACGTCGAGCGAACGTCTGTATATGATTGTAAAGTATGGAGCTGTTGCATCAGCATACTCCGAACGAAATCTAATTGATGTACAGTCTGGACCGGAAGACTTACTTTTATTACGTGATTTAAGCTGGCTCACTACTCCGAGGTTACTTACTTCTAAGTGACTGATGTTGGCGGTCGTTGTTGATTCGAATGCTGAACTATTTACTTCGTCTTCTTTGGTGAAGGAATTTCGGAAGTATGTGTTTAGTAACTCTGCTTTGGCAGCACTGTCTTCGATAGTATCTCCATTGCTATCGCGCAGAGAAGGCATTGATGGAGTCTTGCAGCTAGCATACTTTACTTAGGACCAGAATCTCTTTAGATTTTCTGCCAGGTTTCGAGACAAAGCTTTGTTGTGGAAATTATTGTAAGCATATCGCATTGAAGCAAGCGCTAAATTTCAAGCTTTTGTAAAAGATCGCCAGTCTTGGCGATTTTGCGTTCGTTTAAATTTTACATTCTTTTTTCGTTGTTTCTGGAACTGTGTTCTAACCCGTTTTGTGTACAAAGTGGTATCAGTGCCATCGTCTGTTAATTTATTTGGTATAAATCTGTCAATTGTTGCCGATACTGTTTCTTTGAATTCAAGCCACATCTGGTCTACGCTTACAGTGTTAATCTGAGAGGAGTGGAGATTGCCTACCTGGAAGGCGACAAGCGAGTTTTTATTTGCTTCTTTGGATAGATATATTTTTCGTTTATTTTTGAAGGATTTGGGAGGTACAGTATTCAGACCCGTGACGATAAGCCTGTGTTCACTAATCCCTGTACCCATTTTGATGCTCATCATTGCATTGAAGCAAGCGCTAAATTTCAAGCTTTTGTAAAAGATCGTCAGTCTTGGCGATTTTGCGTTCGTTTAAATTTTACATTCTTTTTTCGTTGTTTCTGTATTATTTGTTGTTAAGAAGTCAGGCGAGTTTTCGCAACCGTTTATTATTCGAATGGGCTCATGAACTAATTGCTTGAAATAATTTTCAGAGAACGTGCTTGGCACAATTTTAGACGGTGTTTCATGCGTACGTCCGAATTTAAACACGAATTTTCGCCAAAATATCGAGGGTAAATTGAAGTCACCAACAACTATGACTGTATCAGTCAGGTACGTTAAAAAATTAGACTCAAGTTTTCTTTGAACCTTTCAGCAATTGGGTCATCTGAGTTGGGAGGCCGGTAAACGGGTCCAGTTATTATTTTCCACCTGTTGCCAAGAATGACCTCTACCCATTCTAACTCACAGGAACTATCTACTTCAATTTCACTACAAAATAAACTACTTCTAAAAGCAAAAAACACACCACCGCCAACTGTGCTTAGCCCATCCTTTCTGAACGCCTTTAGGTCCTTTGCAAAAATTCCGGTTGAACTTTTATTTGGCCTTAGCTATCTTTCCGTGTCTATATCGATTTGAGAATCAGTGCTCTGTATTAGCGATTTGAGTTCCGGTAATTTGCCAACACAGCTACGACAGTTAACAACTGTTATACCGATGGTCCTAGATTACGTTCTTTCTGTGTTCGACCTGCACCGTTTGAGACTGAAGTTCTTTCCATGTTCCTCCAAGGTCCTCTAACCTAAAAAACAACCCAGTCCACGCCATACAGCTCGTGTTACTTGTGTAACCGCCTCCTACTAAGTAATGGACTCCTGGCCTATTTAGCGGACACCGAAACCACAGCACACTATGGTGCAAGTCGACGAATCTACAGCGTACACGGTCGCAGAATCGTCTGACTCAGTGATTCAGACCCTCCACTGGACTTTGTACCAGCGGTCTGCAATCAGTCCTGTCGACTATGCTGCAAATAGTGAGTTCTGCTTTCATCTCGCAAGCAAGACTGGCAGCCATTACCCCTTCTGATAGCTCGTCGAAAGCAGAGAGAGTCTGTCCTGATCCAAAGCGACACACGTCATTGGTACCAACGTGAGCCACTACCTGAAGTTGGCTGCACCTCGTGCTCTTCACAGCATCAGGAATGACTCCACTCGATATTCACACGGAGTGCACACTGGCTTTCTGTCCCTCCTTGACAGCTATGTCCCTAGGGCGCCCCACAACGCGCCTAACACTGGAGCTCCCCAGTACCAATAATCCCACTGTCTGTGACTGCCATGATCTTTCAGGCTGAGATGTTTCCGCTGAAACAGGACAAGAGACAGCATCTAGCTGAGGGACAGTTTCAGCCACAGACAGCACCTTGAACCTGGATAAAATCTTCTCGGGTTTCAAGCCGCATCAATTCCAATAAAATTCTCCAGCTTTCGAAGCCCAGCTCAGCCATTGTCATCAGGAGTAAAACTACTGACTGCAGTGACTGACACTGTTACCCGCTAATTTACGTACGTTTACGGCCCCAGGCACCAGTCAGAGACGGCCGAAACTACCGTGCGCGGAAGGTGAATTGAGCAGCTCATAGCAACTCTGGCCTGCTGCGGGACAAAGTGACAACAGCTGGATGCTTATTCCGTATCTCTCCGCCACTGTGCAGATCGTTTCGGTGCTCAAGAGCACCGAACGGTCTAACACTCGAATTAGAGCCCCTGCATTATTCAGTATGCATTTCAGAAGCGATACCGTTCGGGTCTAGAGAAACAAAGCGCTGTTGTCGGTTCGCGTCGCACAAGGCAATCAAAAGCAAGCGGCCGCACTTCCGCGCATGCGCACTGCAGCCCGCACAGCGCCATGAACACAAAACGGCTAGCAGACGACAGAGGCGCGCTATTCTTTGAAGTACCGAAAATTGCGTTTACAGTGCCATAGCGCATGACGCCGCACTCCATCGAGCTGACGTGCTCGCCTTCATCGCTCTTGCCTCCTCATTAACAGTATCAGGCCCAGTATATTCATTTCCATGATTCTCAGCTGAAATGCATAGAAATTTTTACAGTTTCCCTGACCGCATGTTTCCATGCACGCATAGTAACGATAGCGTATTTGACTGTATTCTGCAGATTGTCATAAATGCCACATTATGTCATCTTATTATCATTCGCACTGACATCGTGTTTTGGATTTTAAGTTTCGGAAAATGAGTTCGGACTAGTGTGCAGTACCACATTGTACTAACACATCTATGAAAACACCCAAAAAATTTATTCTGAGAGATTCAAAGAATAAGAAGATAAACAGAACGAGGTTATAACTCGCTCCTAGAGATCCAAATGATTAAGTAGCCCACTTCCCTACATGATGCGTCAACGATTTGGGTATTAAAAACAAAATTGAAAAAATGCGTTTTCGAGAGCTCCTGCAGTTCGTCGAAGTTTATAACATGCATCTCATGAATGAGAATGTTTCGTATATGGTGCTACAGTCTAAAAATATTACGGTGGACATCTTTCATCTCTGTCTACTGTTGTTGAGGATTCGATCGCAGATAAATACTTGTGACCAGCAAGATTATGAAGATGACTGCTGCTAGTTACATTCTCACAGCAATTGCATCTCCAGCAATGTCATATTTCGTATTTCAAACACACAGAAATCACGAAATCATTACTGAGGAAGTGCGCTCTTATATGTTAAGTAATAACGAATATTGCAGAAAAATCTTAACTTATACGAATAACAATGTCTCAGAACGTGTTGCATATATGAAGAGGAAAAAAAAAAATTCTTTTGCACTCATCCGTGCGAGAACCTGTGTTTCTCCGTATCGGATTCCCGGGCGCCAGCCACTTGCCCACGCCAAAGCACAGAAAAGCAGTGCTCAATTCTTGTAGTATTGCGCAGAGGTACGTAGACTGACATCGTTACCAAACGGTGCTGCGTTAGTCATAAATGCGTGATAGTATGGAAGGTTTCCAACATCAGGCTTCACATAATTGCTTTCCATTGTTACTTGAAATTTGTAAACACGTTTCGATAGTTACCAACTAAACCATTTGTGGGAAAAAGTACACTAAGGCACTAGTAACGTCAGTTAACACTCATGTAATATACTTAAGCAGAGCCGATGTCTTGATATTTAACGATCTTTAAACTCTTATTTGCATGAAAATAACACGTATTTTGAGAGAATATTGACCGAAAACGTTTTTTTAATGTTATCATTCACAGTAACAACCTAACCAAACCATATTCCTAATAAAGGAAAATAGTCTATTATGAACTCACTTTCCAACTGGATGCATCCTCTGGTGATTCTTTAGTAACGCAATAAGTAAATCCAAGGCTAAAACCGCTAAATATATTTAAAATAACAAATTATAGGTCTACACAAACAACAGCTCACCGATCGACACGGCAACACGGAAATCAAAAACCTCTCTGTACAATTGTCGTAAAATCGGTGGGAGGACTGTTCGGCAACAGGTCTCAGAAGCTTACTGAATAGGACATTTGGATAAAGAACCGAAAATGACGTCACTACCGAGATTAACCTACTACACCGATCGGTATGAACGATACAGAATAGGGCCCATGGCGCGAGGGCCTGCGCCACGTTTGAAACTGCCGCTCCCACCTTCCTACAAGCGTTACGCATCCGCTGTTGCTTCCTTTCGACAACCGCAGCCCGCCACCACGCCCTGCTTAGTGTGTAGCCCTTGTCTCTGTTATAATTGTTGCTGTTCATTCTAATCTCGGCTGCCTCTTTTATAACTGAGTCCCAGTATGTTGACGCTTTTTTTTATCATTCTTCTGATTGGTTTGATGCGGCCCGCCACGAATTTATTCCTCTCCAGTGCTAACTTCTTCAGGGTAACACTTGCAACCTACGTCCTCAATTATCTGCTTGATGTATTCCAATCTCTGTCTTCCTGTACAGTTTTTGCCCTCTACAGCTCCCTCTAGTACTATGGAAGTCACTCCCTCATGTCTTAACAGATGTCCTGTCATCCCATCCCTTCTCCTTATCAATGTTTTCCACATATGTCTCTCCTCTCTGATTCTGCGCAGAACCTCCTCATTCCTTACCTTATTAGTCCACCTAGTTTTCAGCATTCGTTTATAGCACCAAATCTCAAATGCTTCGATTCTCTTCTGTTCCGGTTTTCACTACCATACAATGCTGTACTCCAGACGTACAGTCTCAGAAATTTCTTCCTTAAATTAAGTCTGATATTTGATATTAGTAGACTTCTCTTGGCAAGGAACGCCCTTTCTGCCATTACTAGTCTGCTTTTGATGTCCTCCTTGCTCCGTCCGTCACCGGTTACTTTACTGCCTAAGCAGCAGAATTCCTTAACTTCATTGACTTCGTGACCATCAAACCTGATGTTAAGTTTCTCGCTGTTCTCATTTCTCGTATTTCTCATTACCTTCGTCTTTCTTCGATTTACTCTGAGTCCTTACTCTGTACTCATTAGACTGTTCATTCCATTTAGCAGATCATGCATTTCTCCTTCAATTTCACGCAGGATAGCAACGTCATCAGCGAATCTTATCATTGATATCCTCTCACGTAGAATTTTAATTCCACTCCTGAATCTTTCTTTTATTCCATCATTGCTTCCTCGATGTAGAGACGGAACAGTAGGAGCGATAGGCTACATCCTTGTCTTACACCCTTTTTAATACGAGAACTTCGTTCTTGGTCGTCCACTCTTATTATTCCCTCTTGGCTGTTGTACATATTTTATATAACCCGTCTCTCCCTTTCCTCAGAATTTCGAGCATGTGGCACCATTTTACATTGTCGAACGCTTTTTCCAGGTCGACAAATCCTATGAACGTGTCTTCATTTTTCTTTACTCTTGCTTCCATTATTAACCGCAACGTCAGAATTGCCTCTCCCGTGCCTTTAACTTTCCTAAAGCCAAACTGATCGTCATCTAGCGCATCTTCAATTTTCTTTTCCATTCTTCTGTATATTATTCTTCTAAGCAACTTGGATGCATGAGCTGTTGAGCTGATTGTGCGGTAATTCTCGCACTTGTCAGCTCTTGCCGTCTTCGGAATTGTGTGGATGATGCTTTCCCGAAAGTAAGGTGGTATGACGCCAGACTCATACATTCTACACACCAACGTGGTCGTTTTGTTGCCACTTCCCCCAATGATTTTAGAAATTCTGATGGAATTCTGTCTATACCTTCTGACTTATTTGATCTTAAATCCTCCAAAGCTCTTTTAAATTCTGATTCTAACACTGGATCCCCTATCTCTTCTAAATCGACTCCTGTTACTTCTTCTATCACATCAAACAAATCTTCCCCTCATAGAGGCTTTCAATGTATTCTTTCCACCTATCCGCTTCCGGCCGCTGTGGCAGAGCGGTTCTAGGCGCTTCAGTTTGGAACCGTGCTGCTGCTACGATCGCAGGTTCGTTAGGTTTAAGTAGTTCTAAGTCTATGGGACTGATGACCTCAGACGTTAAGTCCCATAGCGCTTAGAGCCATTTGTACCACCTATCCGCTCTCTCCTCTGCATTTAACAGTGGAATTCCCGCTGCACTCTTAATGTTATCTTCCTTGTTTTTAATGTCACCGAAGGTTGTTTAGGTTTTCCTGTTTGCTGAGTCTGTCCTTCCGGCAATAATTTCTTTTTCGATGTCTTCGCATTTTTCCTGCAACCGTTTCGTCTTAGCTTCCCTGCACTTCCTATTTATTTCATTCCTCAGCGACTTTTATTTCTCTGTTCGTGAGTTTCTCCGGAACATTTTTGTACTTCCTGCTTACATCGGTCTATTAAAGTATTTCTTCTGTTACTCATGATTTCTCTGCAGTTACCTTCTTTGTACCTATGTTTTCCTCCCCACCTTCTGTGGTGGACCTGTTTAGAGGTGTCCATTCCTCTTCAAGTGTAGTGCCTACTGAGCTATTCCTTATAGTTGTATCAACAGCCTTAGAGAACTTCAACAGTATCTCGTCATTCCTTAGTACGTTCGTAACCCACTTCTTTGCGTATTGATTCCTCAAACGTGAGCCTACTCTTCATCACTGTTATATTGCGATCTGAGTCTATGTCTACTCCTGGGTGCGCCTTACAATCCAGTATCTGATTTCGGAATATCTGTCGGACTATGATGTAATCTAACTGAAATCTTCCCCTATCACCCGGCGTTTTCCAAGTATACCTCCTCCTCTTGTGTTTCTTGAACAGAATATTCGCTATTACTAGCTGAAACTTGTTACAGAACTCAATTAGTCTTTCTCCTCTCTCATTCCTTGTACCAAGCCCATATTCTCCTGTAACCTTTTCTTCTAATCCTTCCCCTAGAACTGCATTCCAGTCTCCCTTGACTATCAGATTTTCATATCTCTTTATACATTGTATTGCCCTTTCAATATCGTCATATACTTTCTCTATCTCTTTAGCTTGCATTAATACCTGAACTGTCGTTGTCGGTGTTGGTTTGCTGTCGATTTCGATAAGAACAGCCCTATCACTGAACTGTTCACAGTAACACAATCTCTGCCCTATCTTCCTATTCATAACGAATTCTACTCCCGTTGTACCATTTTCCGCTGCTGCTGGCCAGAAATCCTTGTCTTCTATCCACTTCACTTCACTGACCCCTACTACATCTAGATTGAGCCTTTGCACTTCCCTTTTCAGATTTTCTAGTTTCCCTGCCACGTTCAAGCTTGTGACATTCCACGCCCCGCCTCGTAGAACGTCATCCTTCCGTTGATTTTTCAATTTTTTTCTCATGGTAAACTCTCCCTTGGCAGTCCCCTGCTGGAGATCCGAATGGGGGACTATTCCATAAACTTTTGTAATGGAGGGATCATTATGACACTTCTTCAATTACAATCCCCATGTTCTGTCGATACACGTTACGTGTCATTAATGCAGTGGTTTCCATCGCCTTCTTCATCCTTGCTGATTCTTCTGCCGTTAGAGGCAGTTTCCCGCACCTAGGACAAGAGAGTGCCCTGAACATCTGTCCACTCCTCCGCCCTCTTTGACAAGGCCGTTAACAGAATGAGGTTGACTCCTTATGCCGGAAGTCTTCGGCCGCCAATTCTGATCATTAATCAAAATTTAAGGAGTGGTGGGATTCGAACCTAGGACCGAAGACGTTTTGATTATGAATCAAAGACGCTACACTTTTTTTTTTTTTTTTTTTTTTTTGTAAACGTAAATAAGTATACAGTCTCACCATCAGCAATAAACCAACTTTTTGTAATTTTTGTGGGGGAGCACAAGAGGAAGAAAACAAATAGGCTGCAGATAGAGAGCTATGCGTGAAAAGGATAAACATATGTAAGGGGAAAAAAACTTAGGAGGAGAAAGGAGAAGTGAAAGAAATTAGGAATACTTTCCCCGCCATTCTCCACTTTGGTGCACCATCAGAACAACGTCCATTCTATCATTGCCCATCAGGAGTGGAACGTGGGATCGTCCAGTCTTGGCTGGGACGTTTCGTTGAGATTGATGCGGGTTGGCGAAATACTCTGTAAATAGTTCGCGAAAGTGGCCCGCCAGTGTCGATGTTGGCGAAGGATGTGATGATGTATTTGGAGGCGTGTCCAAAAGTCCATCGGATCGATGATGTCGTCCAGGACGAGGTAGTTGATAGCCATGCCACTGATCCATCTGATGGCGTGCCACATAGACGATGGAAAGCAGGTCGCCTCGGGATATATCATCATGGTAGGAAAAACGAAATGTGGTGGTACTCGGAGGTAGAAAGCCACAATCTTCAGTACAAAGGTCCAGACAGCTGTTGCTGGCCCACACTCAAAACGATGTAAATCTGTATCTTCGACATTGCACTTGAGGCACAGGGGCGAGTCCACCAGCGAGATTCGATGCAATTTGTCTTGTAGTATATTTGCCATTGACGAGAAGGTACCACGTCGCGGTGGTATCAGTGGTGTGGTGTGTTTGGTGGATCATTTTCCAAACTGTAGGCCATGAAACATGGGGCTGACGTGCTTCGACGTGGTTTCGGGGTGGGGACTTTCGGAGAAGGAGATAGATGTCGCGGATGGTCGTCTTCCTGGTCCTCGGGAGCTCGGTGCATATGTAGCTGTATTCCAAAGAGAAACAGCCGATGTGCGACATCGGAGGTGGGATGTGTGACAGAGACGTCGATGGCGTCTCGAAACAGGTGCGATCACAGCGGCAAACATTCCAGTAAAACTAGCATTTTGGCTTTTCCATAACTGGAGCATAGTATTGGTGTTAAGTGGCGTAGTCCTGGCTCTCACATTAACCATATATACGTCACCATCACGCTTCGGTAAGGTGAGAGTTTCATACTGGACTTTGAAGATGCGTCCAGAACAAATAAAATAGCCGAAAGCCGCCTGTAGTCTGGCTGCCTTTGTCGCAGTGATGGGCATAATCTGCGCGATATGGGGTATCTGGGCTGCCAGATGGGTATTGACGATGGTGACTCTCTGGCACATATTCAGCGGGCGTAGTAGGTGATTTTGTATGTTGGCCCGGATGCGTTGCAGTAGCGCCCGAAAATTCATTGCCGAGGTGCGACGAATGTCTCGTGTGTACACCAACCCGAGACAGCGAAGTGTGTCCATCAGTTGAAAGGGGACTACGCTGTCTGCGGGAAGGTTACAACCGATCTTCATGGCGCATGATTTTGCGACGTTCATAGCGCTCCCTGCCCCTGCACTGTAGCGGGTAATCCACGGCATCGCAGCTTGCACGTCGGCCGCTGAAGTACGAAGAGGGTCAAGTCGTCCGCATAGGCTCGGCAGCGGAACACATGATAATCCGCAAATGAGTGGTTTCATCTCAATGGCATAAAGCAACGTCGACATTGGGCAACCCTGCCATACTGAGCGTTCATCCGTATAGGTTTTGTAAGCCTGCCGTTGACGAGAAGCCTGGACGTTGCCCCACGGAGCCGCATAATCACTTGCGTGAAAGTCTGGGGAATCGCCATCCGGTCCACCACTGCATTGAGGAATGCATGGTTGACGAGGTCAAACGCTTCCTTGAGGTCGATGTAGATTAAAGCGCCTGGCAGTCGCGAGTGTGTTGCCACGGAGATCACATCTCGATATTCACTGAGGGCTGTCTGTATACTAGGATCGCCGCCTAAGCATGTTAGTTCGTGACAAAAAATGTCTCTTACGTAGCACTGCTAAAAGGCGTGTGAAAATCTTGAAGTCGGAATTGAGTAACGTGATCGACCGATAACCGTCGAGTCTTGCTCCTCCTGCAGGTTTCGGGACTGGTACGAGTAAGCCTTTCTTGAACTCTGGTGGCGGGATTGCCGCGCCGGGCAAAAGTTCCCAGTACATGTCTCTCCATCGTGGCAACATCAAATCTTGGAAGGTTCTGTAAAATTCGAGAGGTAAACCATTCGAGCCTGGAGACCGATTCAGTGATCCTTTGACCACAGTGCCATGAACGTCGTCCATGGTCACTTCCGCAGTCAGGAGGGTTGCAGCCGCGGCGTTTAGTGTACAAAATATATCCTGGGCATTCTCAGCAATGGTTTCGGGGTACTTCTTGATAGAAAATGCTGTAGTGCATTGTGAAGTCACCTGCAATGGTATCTTGCGAAGTCAGCCTTTAAGTTTAACGTGGGAGCCGATATTACTAGTACTGATAGTAGCTCTTCGGAATGCCTGATGGGGGATCCATGCTGTCGATAGGCTCGTAGCTGGTGAAGATTGTCGTGGAGGCTTCTGGAAGTCCATAGAAGTCGCAGAAGTCGTCGTAGAAGCATCCCCCATTTTATTGTTGGTATAACGGTGGAACAGATCTCATTTCCGCATCAGATGGAGGTGGGAAATCCGTGTCATCCGTCAGTTTTAACATTGGTGCGAAGAGGCAGCGCTGGCCGAGTCGGCTCAGTTACGTCGTTGGCGTCGGGCGTGCAATGTTCCATGGCTTCTGGGCGCAGGGATTGCTCACTATCTCTACTGGACAGCTCACCGTCGGGTGGATGTCGCGTCTCCATGGCAGAAGAGAAAGAGTTGTCGTGTACTCCGTCAGAGTTATGTGTAATCTTTTTCTCCTGCGGAGGGGGCTCAGTGGACGATTCTGATGTCTTGCTGCAATTTGTTCGTCGTTTGGGCGAATTTTGCTTCCGGCAATTTGTTCTGGTGTCTGAGGAAGGGAGAGATTCACGTCGTTCCGGTACAAAAGCCGCGGGTGCTATGATACGGTCTTCAGTCTCCATAACTCTTTCGCTGGTATCCTTGTGACCTTCTAGCGTGAGTGTGTCCGGCTGTAACCCATGTTTGCGGGTGGCAATGCCGGTGGCAAGGTGCTGGGACGCCTCCGGGTGTATCGGTCCAGAGAGACGCTCATGAACTGCGTCTTGTGAGGGCTGGACGTGCAGTGTCACCGCATAGGTGATTGGAAGGGCGGTTGTGGTTCGGTCGGTGTTCGTATCGTCGTGCCGTAGTTGTGTGATGCGACGTTGCAGGCATTCATTACGGACGTGGCCTCCCTTGCCACAACCGGAACATGTTCGAGGTTGTCCATCGTAAATGACCACCGCACGATAGCCGCCGATAGAAATGTACCATGGAATGTGCCGTTTGAGATCTATTCGGACTTGTCTCACACCATTAAGCAACGGATACGTCATAAACTGTGTCCATGTCTCGGTTACGTGACTCTAGACTTTTCTGTACGGGCTTACAGCCGCGATGACTTCATCTTCATTCACCTCGAAAGGCAGTTCGAATACACGGATCGTTGTAAGGCCAAGTCCTGCATGGTCGACATCCACAGGCCCTACGTTCCCGTCGGAGTGTCGAAATTTTAGTCCATAATGGTTCAAATGGCTCTGAGCACTATGGGACTTAACATCGGAGGTCATCAGTCCCCTAGAACTTGGAACTACTTAAACCCAACTAACCTAAGGACATGACACACATCCATGCCCGAGGCAGGATTCGAACCTGCGACCGTAGCAGCAGCGCAGTTCCAGACTGAAGCGCCTAGAACCGCTCGGCCACACAGGCCCGCTTTTGTTCCATGTCCATGTCGTGTCCGTTGAATAAGCTCGTTGCAGGCAGCGTCGGAAGTCCTCTTAACATAAACGACGCTACTAATGATCGATAGGTGTTTGCCGATGAGATCGTCAGGGGGGATCTTCACGTCTTCGCGTAGGAAGCGTTCGACGGCCACTGCCTTGGGTCGTGCGTATTCATTTTAGAAGGTGAACTTAAGAGTGTTCCTCCCCTAAGAGTTGGCCATTGTAGCTTGTTCAACTGAGAAGCGCAATGGCGGGGAAGTAAACAGACACTCTGCGCGCGCAGCAGCTTGGAGGGCCGAGCGGGGTCCGCGCTGCTGCCGTGCCGAAGGCAGACTGTGTGCCTTAGGCGCATGATGGACGCAACACTCCAGAGTTCAGAGCCTGCTCTTTAAAGTGCGCCATGAAGAAATTCGCGACTGTAGGAGACAGTGGCAACCCCATTGCTGTGCCATCCATCATTTCATAATATTCGTTGCAGAACAAGAAGTACGTTGTCGTTAGAACATGACGGAAGAACTTGGCGATTCCAGCGTGTCTTGTACTGACACCCTCGTAAAGAGTGACACCATAATAACGTACTTCTTGTACCGTGACGAATATTGTGAAATGCCGGATGGAACAGCAATGGGCTCGCCATTGTCTCCTGCGCCAACTGACGTCACTCAGTCCTGCGGCGGTCCGAAGCTGCTATGAGTTGCCCAACTCGCATTCCCGGCACGCGTCGTTTCGGCCCTCTCTGATTCGTGTCAGCGGCATTAAACGTAGGTATATCAGCGGAAAATAATGCCAGTCCCGGTTGCCATGCTCCGAGGCGGCCTCCCATTCGATCACAGGTGAGGAGTCAACCTCAGTGTCGGCAGTAATCGGGCTGGCCACTGGTGCGCACCGATCGGAGGACTCGTAGAATGCCCACGGCCGGTCTAACACGTGATTCCCATCCCCTGCACCCTCAAGCTGTGTAACCAAAGCCATCACAGTCTGGAGATGAAAATGAAGTGTCACCACCTAGGCTCGCATCCGCAAACAGCAATCACAATTCCTTTCCATAGTAATGACCATGAAAAAATACAATACACTGACAAACAAAGAACTATCGAATGGCGCTATGGAACACTACTATAGATTCTGACGAAAACGCAGGAACTATGAGTAATAAATTAGACTAACAGGCAGAGATTCAAAAACTAAACTAGCAAAGCACTCAGATGGAACTATATAATTCGCTCATGGTTGAGAACTCAGTCCTATTGCTACTTGTGTCTCAGACAGCTGCTGCTGCCTGGCTGCTTCGAACTGAGCACCGATGACCAATGAAAACATGTCTCGAGACACCCTGTGTAGCAGTGGGATGTCAACTTGGTTGTCGTCCGCCATACTGCCCAACAACCAGGACTGATGGTCTAGGTTACCATTTCACGGCCGGCCGCTGTGGCCGAGCGGCCCTAGGCCCTTCAGTCCGGAACCATGCTGCTACGGTCGCAGGTTGAAATCCTGCCTTGGGCATGGATGAGTGTGATGTTCTTTGGTTAGTTAGGTTTACGTAGTTTTAAGTCTAGGGGACTGATGACCTCAGATGTTAAGTTCCATAGTGCTTAGAGCCATCTGAACCATTTTGAACCATTTCATGTCATAGCGAGACCCATTTCTTTATCATCCACGGTACCCTTACAGCGCAGTGGTACGTCGACGATATTCAACATCCTGTGTTCTTGCTCTTCATGGCCAGCCATCCTGGGCTTACATTCACCAAGATAATATCATTCCGCTCACGGCGAGAGCTTTTACTGCTTTCTTCATGCTTCTCACAACCTACTTTGGCTAGCAAGGACGCCGGATGTTTCCCCAGCAGAGAATGTTTGGAGCGGTATGAGCAGGGCCCTTCAACCAGCTCGGGATTTGGACTACGTAATGGAGCAGTTGGACAGAATTTGACGGAATGTCCGTCAGGCGGACATCCACCAACTCGATCAATGCCAAGGCGAATAACTGCTTGCATGAGGGCCGCTGGTGCGCCAAGGCTTTTGAGTCTTGCTCAATTTGTGAAGCATTTTATCTTTAATAAATCATCCAATTTTTCTGAAACTGAAATCACTTGTTTGTCTGGCCATGTGCATCATATCTACCGATTGTCGTGCCATTCAGTTAGTTTCTCCGTGGTGCGACTCCTTGTTTATCTTAGTGTGTGTTTCTAGATTATGTAACAATCCTGGCAGTCGTTGTGTAGGTACTTCAGGAGACGGAAATAGCATCAGTATAAGCAGGACTACGAGTACCCGTTTAACATGAGATACCCTAATGTAAAAGGCCTTCCATATCAGTTCCATCCCCAGCCTGTGTGCTGAGGCAGCGGAACCGCCGCTTGCCATCCGGCGGAAACTCCTCATGGTGCGACGGGTGTGTCAATTCCTTCCCTGTCCTACCTCCCCTGCGTACCCTACCGTTGCCCGACCGCCTATGGTACGACTCTTTTCCAGTCGTCCCAGGGCAACGAGACCATTTGGGATTAGTGCCCCTTTGCAGTTGCTTGAGCCCCTTGGTGTGGAGCGTGTGGCACCACAACTCCAGGGTTTTACCCGCCTGCCTTTCTGGTTGCTCCAGAAGCCCAGCGTCCTTTTAGACTTGTCAGAGTACCGGAGGAGCTGCACTCCTGCGTTTGTTTTTACCTCCTTATTTTACGATATTTTAAACCAGCATCCCGACCATGTACCAGTATTTACGGATGGCTCTAAACAGGGGGACTCTGTTGGTTGTGCTGTTGTTTTCCCTGATCGAGTCGTCAAGTTACGGCTTCCTGCGATGTTTACCATCTTTGATGCCGAATTGAGTGCCCTTCAGACCATGTAACACTTGTACCCAGCGGATAGGGTCGTCCAGAAAATCCATGATGCCCTACTCCACCTCTAACGGCAGGGGAAGGACGTTTCTTTCTGCTGAGTGCCGGGGCGCGTGGGTATTAGGGGAAACGAACTGGCGGATGTGGCTGCGAAAGATGCATGTTCCCTTCCTCAAGTTGTTGAGTGTGCCGTCCCCCTCCATGCTGTTACCTCCCTTTTGCGTTTTCGTGTTATGCGTCAATGGGAAGAGGAGTGGCTGGCAGTAGGTGAAAATAAGCTGCGTTTGGTCAAGGCCATCACGCGGCCATGGCGTACGTCCTACCAGTCATGCAGGCGGAATGAGGTTCTCCTCACTCGCCTCCGCATCGGGCACAGTCCCTTAACGCATGGTTTTTTACTCCGGCGGGAGGACTCCTCAATCTGCAGTGCTTGTGGCGTCCAGATTACTGTCCGCCACATTTTACTTGACTGTCTTTTATTCTCTGACAAGAGGGCGGTGGTTTCCTTGCCACCGGGTTTGCCCTCTATTTTGCAAGACGACGCAACGACTGTGGTTAAGGTCTTACGGTTTTGTGTCCTGTCCAATGTGTTGCCTCGGATTTTAGGGAGAGGATTTTAATGTGCTGCTGGGTGACTGGCTCACCCAGGTTTTAGGTAAGAGGTCCGCCAGTCATGTTTACCTACTTGTTTCACTTCGATTTCTGTTCTCTTTTCCTTGTGTTTCCTTTCCTTTTTTAGTGCGTTTCTTCTCCTCTTGTTTTGCCTCTGTATGTGAGGATTTGGAACTGCGTCAGGTCTGTGTCTTTTAGCCGTTCTCCTTGTTCGCTGTCCGTCTTCGTCCCTTCACCGCATGTGTTCCTGTTTCTATGCGTTTGGGCGCTGATGACCACGCTGTTTAGTGCCCGAACACCTCAAACCACACACACACACATGTAAAAGGCGAAAAGTATCTGAAGGATTAATAAATAAAGATGGCAGGAGAAAAACACGTTTCAGTTTACAAACTTAACATCGATTTATGTTACCCTGGATTGTCGAATAAAGGAATAAGGAAAAGTCGAAAACCCGGGAGGACAGGACGCGCTGTAAATGGCTTAAAAAGTATGACACAATGACCCTGAAATTGAAGAGGGTAGGTCGGAAGACTCGCACACGTGACGACAATAATGAGATCATTAGGCTCGGCTGGTCCGTGTCCACCTGCTCCTCCGAGGTGGGGCGTGTTGCGGGGGGTGCGGTAACAAGCAGCAGCGGAGGGCTGTCGGCTCAGTGCGGACGTAACAAGCCGCGGCGGAGGGCTGCGAGGGAAAGGCACGGGACGGGACAGGCAAGGGAAAGGGACGCGGAAGGACGGAAAGGGCACGTGAGTCCGTGCGCTGAGCCGCTAATGAGGCCGGACCCGGCTGCTCCCGTGAACCTGCCATTGATCGCTGGGCGGGCGGCGGCCGGCCGGTTTCCTTACAGGTGGCTGGCTGTCTGTCTGGCCGACCGCTCCGCCCGGAAGCCGTCGTTAGGGTCAAGCGCCCTCTGCAACTTAGGCGGCGGACACTGACCACAGTTCTGCGGTACGCCGTGTCCGTATACACACCGAGCGAAGCGCCGAACTTCCTAACCTGGAACACCGTCTGTCTCGTTAAAGATATTTGTATTCTCTTTCACCTACTGACAAAGGACATTTCAAAAAACGACAGACGCGTTTTCGAGATTTCACTAATCACCGAGATGCAGCCATTTTTAAAAGCCCTGCCTAGATGACTGGCGGTAATAGCATGGCCATACACGTGAGGGATCTTGTTGAATGTGTACAGCATCAGGTACACGTCGTAGGGTTCTGATTGGTCACCTTGAGTCTACCAAAGATTACGCACGAACGTGGTTTTATTTGTGAACTCGGAGTGGCCGCGCGGTTTGAGGCGTCATGTCGCGGTTTGCGCAGACCCATACGCAGGAGGTTCGAGTCCTCTCTCGGGCATGGGTGTGTGTGTGTTGTTCTTAGCGTAGGTTAGTTTAAGTTAGTTTTAGTAATGTGTAAATCTAAGGACCGATGAGTTAAGCAGTTTGGTCCCTTACGAATTCACACACATTTGAACATTTGTGAACTAGTGACTGAAAGTGGTCTGTGAAAATGTTGGTCTACCTTTCAGTAAACCATCGTCATTTTCCAGTGCCATTGTCCCGCATCTGTGCAGGGTAGGAAAGATTATAAACCATTTAGTTACACGAAAACCGTGCCCAAGCGACTGGGGAAGACGCGCGTGATACGGTCCAGTGTAATGTGCGAGACATTCGCAAAAATAAGCCAACTTGCAGATGCCTGTTCTGTTGCTGCACGTTTATTAGGTTCACGTGATACTGCTCTTTTATATACAGGGTGAAGTGAAATTCGCGGACTCGGGCTTCACAGCGAGACTCGTCATATGCCAGCGATAAAAAAAAAATTCTTTCACAAAATTTCCTCCGGCGAGTACATCCGGCGGAGAAAGGACGTTAAATAGTGGCAATCTGGCAACACCGTAACCACATGTATGGTAATTACCTCTGTCACCACTTATCAGCCGTGCTGTACAATTGGTGCAGTGGATACAATTTTGGGCTAGCATGCAGGAGGTCGATGGTTCGATCCTGAGTTGAGGCATATGTTTCTTATTTGCTAAATTTAGTCCATGTGGTACGGTATCTGGCATCTTAATCGTCAACAACAATTGCAGCGGGTCCTCTAAAAAACATTTTCACTTACGTATTACAATCGTAGAAATGGAATATTGGTCAGCTTTGAAAGAAGTACTTTGCAAGTCGTGAGCGTGAATTTATTCGTACCACTTCATCTACTAGATGCGAAACCTATTTTCTTTGTACCCTTCTCCAATGGTCCCGTGGATTAGTACCAACTATTATTCTTGCCTCGTTCAGGTCCATTACATTTCGTGAGGGCCTTACGGTACCAGTGGAATTAATAACGTGATTTGCAAATACTGTCCAAACTCGGTTACTATTTGTATGTGTTATCAACATGGTCCCACTAATTATGCCTTTCAACATTAAGTCTGGTAACCGCGTGCTTTTTAGTATGTATCTCGATGCATTATTATTATTATTATTATTTCTTTCTTTTCTCAGACGTTATGTCTGGTCAAAAATGGAAAGTGACGCGGACCTTGATCAAGCGTGACTTCCTTTTAACTTCACGGTATATGTTATATTGCATTTAGGAACTTTCGGGTAACTGAACATGTATCAATAATTACGGATTTCTGTAGTTGTATATATAAGTTTGGATGTAGCTGTATTGCATTGATGTACTGGTGGATATTGCGTGGTATGACTCCTGTAGTTGATAGTATAATTGGTATAATGTCAACTTTATCCTGATGCCACATGTCCTTGACTTCCTCAGCCAGTTGGATGTATTTTTCAATTTTTTTCTCCTGTTTTATTTTGTATATTTGTTGTATTGGGTATGGATATTTCGATTAGTTGTGTTGATTTCTTCTTTTTATTGGTGAGTATGATGTCAGGTTTGTTATGTGGTGTTGTTTTATCTGTTATAATGGTTCTGTTCCAGTATAATTTGTATTCATCATTCTCCAGTACATTTTGTGGTGCATACTTGTATGTGGGAATGTGTTGTTTTATAAGTTTATGTTGTAAGGCAAGCTGCTGATGTATTATTTTTGCTACATTGTCGTTATTATTATTATTATTATTATTCTGTCGATGGGATTGTGGAAATATCACGTCTGTTACCATTAGGGAAACAGTGTAATTCAAAACCGAACATATCACAATTAGCGTTGTGGGTATGAATCATGCAGAACAATATCTCTCAGAGAGGTGATGCACGTCAGGTGGAACGGCGTGCAGGACTGACGGCGTGTTAATACTGTATGCGCTGTCCACCAGATAGGGACTAGTTGCGAGCGGAGCAATGCGTCCCTGACAGATTCCAATGTACATGCGTACACGTATCGAATTTTCTCATTGTAAACCTCTAAACCAGTGTGGCAGACGTATGGCATACACAAACAATGAACATGAACATGTGGCTATGCTTCTGGTCCCGCCTTCGGGAGCCAAATTCTCTCCTTCCACCATCGCGTGACAGAGGTCGTCCACAGACTCGCCGTATTCCAGCTACTGAGGAAGCTATTTTGGAGGTCAAGCACCAAGAACCTCAGCGAAGGACACGTGGCGTAGCAAGGCAGCTAAGTGTCTCGCAATGCACGGTCGTTAACGTGCTGCACACGCATGGGCTGCACCCCTATCATTATGCTTTCACGTAACAGCTGCATCCTGCAGGTCCCCATCAACAGGCACGATTCTGTGGATGGTTCCAACAACAGGAAGCCAACGATGACTTCGTGAATACTGTCGGATGAAGTATGTACCTTCTACCCTTTGGACGCAAAAATAAAAAAATATAAATCTAGTCCTCACACCCCAATACAAGCCCCAAGCCCAAGATCCAAATTTCATAAAAAGAAAAACGAAGTCCCTCTGTACTAACATTGCATGACTAGTAGCAAGTAGAATGAAAATAATGTAATGTAAAAAGAAACAGAAAAGAATCTTTGCAGCAAAGTAACTTAATATTTTGAAGAAGAATAAAAAAAATAGAATCCATTAGTTTCAAGATAAAATAATAGTAGATCGCAAAGTAGTAGACTTGTAGATCACGGAGTATAACAAGTGACCTCAAAGAATACTACTTGTGAGTACTGTTTGAGGACACTGCGAAATACAGAAGCTAAAGTTGTAAATTGTTAATGTGCTTCTGTCGCTTGCCTTACCGTGTCGTAGCTGAACATGTGCGCTCGTACGTAATATTGGTAGGCGATATGACATGGTTTGTTACATTTCGAAGATTTGCGGTCTGCTAGAAATGATTAAAAACCGAAAGAGGTAAATCAGCAATTTTGAAAATATCTGCCGGCCGCGGTGGTCTAGCGGTTCTAGGCGCTCAGTCCGGAACCCCGCGGCTGCTACGGTCGCAGGTTCGAATCCTGCCTCGGGCATGGATGTGTGTGATGTCCTTAGGTTAGTTAGGTTTAAGTAGTTCTAAGTTCTAGGGGACTTATGACCACAGATGTTAAGTCCCGTAGTGCTCAGAGCCATTTGAACAATTTTTTTGAAAATATCTTTGAAGTAAGCTTGGAAAATAACCGAAAATATTGCCTTAATTTGATATTTATCAACGAAAGACTGAACTTAGACCCAAAGTCATAGATAATTAATAGTTCAACTGATAGGAATTGATGAATAGTGTAAACTGTGAGGAATATACCTAAAATAGCGTGATCCGGATCTTGCTGTAAATTCTTTGGTTGAATTTACGTAACTAATTCCACCCATCTGAATGAAAGGTTACTTCTTTAAGACAATGATAGGATGTGCATAGACTAGAATAAACCAACATAAAGCGAATATACAGTATTTAACATTTCTTTCAACCAATTTAATATTACGTGCTCATGAAACATTTATCCGTGCGGCAACATAGATTATCAACAGAGCGCCGCATTCATATATATTCTTTAGCGCTCTAGAGAGTTATCGTACTGATTCAAACTTTTTAGCTCACGCGAATTGTAAACTTTCATAGATAAAATCCGGATGTATATTGACTGTAATCTTGATTAGGGCAATAATCTCAGTTTGTATGCATTTACGTGTATCTGGGATCATACACGTCGGGGAGCAAATATGCATCTGAGTAAGCCGGTATAACTAACACGCATTCGGCGTAATTACAGTGCAGCAAGACAATTCTTTTTTGTGACTTTCCTCGCAAACATTCTACCGCGAGCTAGCCGCAGCCTGAGCATCATTCATTAACAATCAATCAATATAAAAGGGGAAGTTACAAAAAACTGAACCCCATAACGCGAGGCTCGAAACCACGGAGCTCTACCCTGACATTAAGGATATAGGACTTTAAGTAGCAGTAAAGAGAACTTCTAGTCGACGTCGGAGGACGCAGTGCCGACTGAGCTACGACGACACGCCGACTTCGGCTACGTGGAGGCCGCTGACTGCTGAGAGTGACGACTTCTGACGCTGTGAGGACTGGCGGGCGCTGCAGTTTTTAGCAACAATCCTGGTGTTATCAAAGGATTTAAGTATAAGATGTGTAAGCGGCCTCAGAAAACATATTGCTAAAGAACTTACTCGATGCCCTGACTGAACGAGAATCCGTTAGACTAGACATTCAGAAATGTTGGAGTGGGACATAACTGAACCGCCCAACTCCGAGTATAGCAGCCCACCCCTAGCAGTTGCGAAAACTAACAGTGATATAAGACTTGTTCAAGTGGGAAGACCGAAAGCCTTGTTAACGGACAATGCTTCACATTTTTCGTGTAGATCCTGAAAAAAGTGTCTGCGCGGAGAAAGCATTGGCCACGTTCAGGTTTCTCGTTTCAGTCCGAAAAGTAGTCCCATTGAACGCGTATTCAGAGAACTAAATCGATTCATGAGGACGTACGTCTCTAGCTAACACTATCGCTGGATAGAGTATTTGCAGAAATTCGAGGAAGTTACCCCATTCATCTACCGGTTTTACTCCTTACAATATCTTATCTGGTAATTGTCAAACGAACAAATGGAATGAAAATTCAATAAACCATTACCTATAGCCGCAGCCTGAGCATTATTCATTAACAATCAATCAATATAAAAGGGGAAGTTACAAGCAGCATTCACTCGTGGGGATGTCTTCAATATGCACAATTCCCACCATTTTCGCTTTGGCATCAACGACTGGGCCGGAATATTGGGTGACGGGTGTCTGGGCCCCTACATGTACCCCGACCAGTTTTCTGCACGAAGGTATCATGCATTCCTCTTCAACTATCCGCCTGATGCGCTGTAAGACGTTCGGCAGAGGATATGGTTGCAACCTGAAGGTGCACCTACACACTCTGGAACTAATGTGAGACAGTATTTGGATAGAACATTTCCAAGGAAATGGCTCGGATGTGGAGGTCCAGTTGTATGGCTACTGCGTTCACCTGGCCTACATCCCCTGGATTTCTTCGTGTGGGGACACCTGAAGGAGCACGCGTACTCTACTTCGCCAACGAATGTGGAAGAACTGGGACCGCGTCTTCATGCTGCTCTTGTTACTGTGGACGCGACTTTGCTGCGAAGGGTCCAGAGCTGTATGATCCGGTGGGTTGCGCAATGTTTGGACGTGCAGGAACGTCGCTTTGAGCATCTGTTGTTGTGAGGACAATGTATTCTGTTGGGAAGGTCATGCGGTCATTAATATGGACATTATTAGTGTTACTGGTTGCTAACGTGCAACATCTGAGGGTTCATATTACATGTAGTATAAATGACAAATAGATGTTGTGTTATTGTACTGTGCTATCATCTTTAGCATCTCGAAATTGGTATTGTTTTTGTAGTTATTTTCTTATTTGTCTAACCATGTAATTGTTATGTTCAGCGATATGAAATGTTATAAATTTAGGATACATGTGACCTAAGAAACGGTGTATATTGCAGTACGAAATGTTAGAATGATATACGCAAGTAAAAAATAAATAAAAAAATAAATTTTTTTTTTAAAAAAACGCGCACCAACTTACGATCGAACCCTCGACATCCTGCATGCTAACCCAAAACTCTATCAACTGCACCAATTGTACAACACGACTAACACGTGCTAACAGAGGTAGATACCGTACATGTGGTTACACTGTTGCCACATTGCCACTCTTTCACGTCCTTTTTCTGCCCGATGCACTCGCTGGACGAAATTTTGTGACAGACATTTTCTTTATCGCTGGCATGTGAGGAGTCGCGCTGCGAAGCCCGACTGCGCGAATTTCGCTTCACCATATGTAATAATATTCTGAAAAGGAAAGCTGCCACTCACCACAAAGCGGAGATGCTGAGTCGTAGACAGGCACAACAAGAAGAATGGACAACACACACACACACACACACACATACACACATTCACGTAAACACAACCCACACACGCATGGTGTGGCTTCAGTTGCCTGAGACTGCAGTCATGTGTGTGTGAGTTGCGTTTGCGTAATTGTGTGTGTGTGTGTGTGTGTGTGTGTGTGTGTCGATTGTTATTGACGAAGACCTTACTGGCCGAAAGCTTTATATGTGACAGTATTTTTGTTGTGCCTACATCTCTGCTATATGGTGAGTGGCAACTTCCCTATATATATATATATATATATATATATATATATATATATATATATATATACAGTTTATTTTTACAAGCTTATATATATCGTACAATGCTTCGTAATAAGTTTGTACACTTAAACAATACTTAAGCAGAAATTGCAGTGGACGTGTCCTCTTACTGAGGGCTGATCGAAGACACTTATTCTTTTAAAGTGTTTTCGACAACTCTTCAATATGAGGACACGTCCACTGTTTATTAAGAAAACCAAAATTCAGTTATAATGTCCTTGGATGAATATCCATATAATAGAAATGCCTGTCTGTGATATGCCTACACGATGAAACTCAGCGTCTTGGTCGGTGGCGACGTGGAAGTCCCGGGACGTTACTGGGCCAGTGCTGCCAGTGCATCACAGCTGACGCGCTGCTGGTGAAAACCGCTAAGAGGTAGGGTAAGTCTACTGGCATGGAGTGCTGAGACGAAACGGTTGGTACTGCAGTCTGTAGCGTGAGACTGAAATGCTGATGTGGCCGGACGAAATCCCTTGTACTGCCGACTTGAGGCATAGGGCCTAACTGTCCGGCAGTGGTCCAGATAGTCAGGAGTGGATGGATAGCAGCATGGCGCTATGGGGAGATGTGATAGAAAAAAAGTGCCATGCTGACAGCGCTGTGTGCTGCGACAGGCACGCTGTCTGTTGGCTAGGTTGGCGTCCCGAGACCCATGTCCTACTGGCTGTTTCTTTTTTTTTCTATAGGGTGGAGACCCTCTACGCCCACACAGGCAGATGGCCAACACAAATGGTCTACTGCCATGTCTGCATATTGGTGGGTTTTCACTAAGTGAGGTCTCGCAGGATGTAGGTACTGCGACGTCTGGGCACGTCTGGTTATGATTAACGATTTATACGTGCTCATCTAGAGATAGATTGGGTCGAAAGTTGAAGGAAGGATAGCAGTTTGAAGGGTAGAGGAAAAAAGTGCCCAGAGGCAAAAAACCTGTGCCATAGTTGGGTCGGGTTGTAAGAGCAGTAGCGGTTTTCTAGCAGCCTGCAACAGGGTATGCAAGGGTAGGATTTGTTAGTAGTGGGTATCAATCAGTCGGATACCTTTGACGTTGTGGAGTGATGTTACTCGGCGGCTGCAGTTGGGTACCGGTGTTGGCTTCTAGGTCAGCATCAGCATACATGTAATAGTTGGGTTCATCATCGTGTAGTGTCCGATAGGTCATACATCGGATTCAGAGTATAGGGTAGTGTTAGCGGCTTGTTTTTACTTTAGTGTGCGAGCTTGTCGGTTTCCCTGCTGTAGCCTGTTGGTCGGCTGCGATAGCAGCTGGCATATCCAGTCAGTATTGCTGATGTGTACGGCCTTCCCGATGTTGTCACTTGTGAGTGTATGTTAGCTTGCCCTAGGTGGCTATGCCCTAGCTAGCAGTGTCTTTGGCCGCATATGCTTCCACCTATGGTTGTGAACATAGTTCCCCACAGTAAGGATGAAATGATTGTTCAAGTATCTCGAGTTCGTGTATAGTCGTGTGGTGAGCTTTTGGAATATTTGCTTGAGGGTCTCAAGGAGGTATTCGATGTGAATATCCACGGTGGTGTAGCGTGTAGCGTTGCTAATTGTGCGTAGCACTTTGCTCTATATGATTTGCAGCCGGTGCAGGCTTGTAGGAGCTTCATATCCCCAGACAGGAGCTGCTTACGTTAGAAGTTTAATCAGTGTCTTGTACGAGACGTATTCGGAAAGTAAGGTCCGATTAGGCGCGAAATGGAAACCACTGTGAAAATCCGATGGAACTTCGCACAGATGCATTGGTCAGTGTCCTTAGTGCGCCTATCGATCGTTCACGTCGCTCTTTTGGTTCAGAGTGCAAAGTGATCACGTAGAAATGCCTAAAACAACAGTGTCTCCCGCCAAGTATGTGCATTAGGTGAGACATTTCGCCAGAAGCTATGCAGCTCACATAACATAAATGTCATGGGTTTCTTTCTTTAAAACAATTTTCAGCCACATTCTGCATCGGCAATGAGGCTCCCGCAGCATTTCCGATCGGAAGTTATAACACTACCGTCTGCTACTGGTATACCATAACCTCGAAGCTGGAGGCAGTTCATAAAATAGAACAATTTTGTTAGAGTAATTATGGTATAAATCAACAGAGCAGTGTTTCCCTCTGAGAGGAATTTTGTTATGTTGACCGTGTTGTACCTAACGGGGGTGGCTTATCGGAAATGAAAGTCAGATTTACGTAAATATTTGAACAGTGCAAACGATATTTTACCTGTCTACATTGTTCAAAGAACAAGGAAAACAGTCGCCAGCCTAATCAGGCAAGAGAATGATTGATATTCTTGTTCAAGAAATTAAGTATGAGTAACCTTAACGGACAAACACAACCTATACTTTGCTACACGCGAGTGCAATGAACTCTGACACCTGCATATGTTCACTGTAAGATTTGAGCTGACAGAGCAGAACAAACTATTTGCATAAATATAACAGATAACGAAACACACTATTACTTTCAGGGTTATTCAAGCTGAATGGTCTTTATAACATTACTATTAATATTCACTGCAGAATCATTAATTGGGCATAGGTTCAGTATTATTGTTCAAACATTTTCCTAGCTGACATAAAATTATAAATGTAGTTCACTGCAAAATTATGAACTGGTGACGGGTTAAATATCTCTCAACTAAATACTATTCTATTTAGAATGAAAGTTAAACGTAATTCATTAACAGGTTACTTCTCACTATCATTTGAATAAAGAAATTATTATTTTCATAAATAGTGGTAAAGGATAACCTGTCGATCTTATTTCACTATTAATATGCACTTTCAATACCCAAAAGAAACAAGTGCTTAGCAAGCATGAGTATAGACTTTTACTGCAGTGAGACACAATGTTGACAAATTTGTAAGAAACTGGCTCACCTTTCAAAATTTACTACAGGCAGCACTATGATATTAACTACGCAAAACTTTATAAGCCTCAGCTTTAAGAACTTTTAATCTTTAAAAGATACAGCAAATTGTCTTTATTACCACTGTCTTCTACTTTCAAGTAAATGAGTAAATAGGTGACTTTGAAACTCCACAAAACTTTAAATTGGACTGTTTCCATCACTGGGAGGCTTTCACAAAACTTCATTTACTACCTCCCACAACTTCACTAAATCCACAGTAAATTTGAATACTCCCTTCTTACCAAAGGTCGAACAACATTATTCAATTAACTATTTGGCTTTGAGGCTTTTATTTTTTCCACAAACAAGGACACTTGGTAATCATAGTTCAAATGAAGAGGAACCTGAGAGGTGTTGTGATAGGGAAAAAAAAAAGATAGGTACATGAATTCAGTTATAATTTACCTCATATTTTTGCACACTAAAACATCCAATCCTTCACTGTACATTACTATATTGCTCCATTACAGTGATTGCGCAATGTGGTGGCAACTGCATGTTGGTAGGTGAATTTGCAGGTAGAATTGCCGGACTCTGTCATTTCTTGGTGGCGATGATAGACATCAATTCCAGAGTTCAAAAATGGCTCTGAGTACTATGGGACTTAACATCTATGGTCATCAGTCCCCTAGAACTTACAACTATTTAAACCTAACTAACCTAAGGACATCACACAACACCTAATCATCAAGAGGCAGAGAAAATCCCTGACTCCGCCGGGAATCGAACCCGGAAACCCGGGCGTGGGTAAGCGAGAACGCTACCGCACGACCACGAGCTGCGGACGACAATTCCAGAGTAGTTCCAT
Organism: Schistocerca serialis cubense; assembly: GCF_023864345.2. NCBI lineage: Eukaryota > Metazoa > Arthropoda > Insecta > Orthoptera > Acrididae > Schistocerca > Schistocerca serialis. The sequence continues at coordinate 430,004,750 of NC_064645.1, forward strand.
CTCTTTATCCATCCATCCAAGGCATTGGAAAGCGGCAGGAAAAGCCTCTCTCGGAACCGGCACAATATACAACTTTTACATGGGCAGTGCACAGTTTGGTAGCTCGTCCCCGACTTTCTCTTTGTTCCACCTTTTCTACCTAGGCCAACCACAATTTGCGTGCGCTACACAGTTCCGTTCCCGAGGGGAACCACACTACCTTTTACATACAAATCACTAACAATACTAAGTGAAGGTCAGCAGTTTACATAACAGCAAAAAAAACATTTTACATAAAACAGAACATTTGCACATATTGACATTTCTAAAAAAATTGTTTAAACAAATTCCAAATATATACAGTAATTTTTGTCTCCCTCCAATGGAGACAAAGAAGTTAAATGACAGATACACTACATTGCATGAATGAAACCACGACATCAAAGTTTTAACAAAGAATGGAGTATACAATTTTGTGTTATCGATTCAAACACATTTACAGAAGCTCAACAATGTAACATTAAAGAAAACAAAAGGCAAAATAAATCAGTAGAGCATTACAGCTACGGTGTTACAAAGTGTTTGATCACCCACAATACAGCGCATAACTGGCTCCCTCCGTTGTTCATATCTGCTCACATGAACCGCTGGCTAGCATTTTGGCACAAACAACGAAAGGTACATCAGCGTAGATAATTGGTGAAAACCACAGGCGGCTGCTTTCTGTGACGAGGGTGCTGGAAAGTTGGTACAACGCCAAGTCAAATGTCTAAGCCGAAGCGGTGGCTATTTAGAGAGGTAGCTGGAAGGTGTGGCTAACTGTTGCAAATAAAAAAATTTTGATTTCACTGTGGTTTTCATTTCGCGACCGATCGGACCTTACTTTCCGAACAGCCGTCGTATATGGACCTCGACCCCCTACTAATTGGGGTGGCTGCCCGCACGGCCTTCTTGTTGTGCGGGATACGATAACAAGCTTCGTGGGTGTCTTCAGAAGAAATGTAGTAACACGAGGCCTAAACGTATTGTCAACGTAAAATTGCAATAAGAAACGCTCCCTTTGAACCAATTTCTAACAGAAAAATAGTTACAAGCCTAAAAATAGGTAGTCCTGCGTGGAATGGTAGTTTTGAAAGCATTGCGGTAGATGTAATATCACTTTACGCTCTGTGCAGTCCCAGCATTCTTCTGTAGTACCACATTTCGAAAGCTTATATTATCTTCTTGTCCAAACTATTTATCGTCCACGTTTCACTTCCATACATGGCTACACTCCATACAAATACTTTCAGAAACGACTTCCTGACACTTAAATCTATACTCGATGTTAACAAATTTCTCTTCTTCAGAAACGCTTTCCTTCCCATTGCCTGTCTACATTTTATATCCTCTCTACTTCAACCATCATCAGTTATTTTGCTCCCCAAATAGCAAAACTCCTTTACTACTTTAAGTGTCTCATTTCCTAATCTAATACCCTCAGCATCTCCCGACTTAATTCGACTACATTCCATTATCCTCGTTTTGCTTTGGTTGATGTTCATCTTATATCCTCCATTCAAGATACTATCCATTCCGTTCAACTGCTCTCCCAAGTCCTTTGCTGTCTCTGGCAGAATTACACTGTCATCGGCAAACCTCAAAGTTTTTATTTCTTCTCCATGAATTTTAATACCTACTCCGAATTTTTCATTTGTTTCCTTCACTGCTTGCTCAATATACAGATTGAATAACATCGGGGAGAGGCTACAACCATGTCTTACTCCCTTCCCAACCACTACTTCTATTTCATGCCCCTCGACTCTTATAACTGCCATTTGGTTTCTATACAAATTGTAAATGGCCTTTCGCTCCCTATATGTTACCCCTGCCACCTTCAGAATTTGAAAGAAAGTATTCCAGTCAACATTGTCAAAAGCTTTCTCTAAGTCTACAAATGCTAGAAATGTAGGTTTGCAAGCCGGCCGAAGTGGCCGTGCGGTTAAAGGCGCTGCATTCTGGAACCGCAAGACCGCTACGGTCGCAGGTTCGAATCCTGCCTCGGGCATGGATGTTTGTGATGTCCTTAGGTTAGTTAGGTTTAACTAGTTCTAAGTTCTAGGGGACTAATGACCTCAGCAGCTGTGTCCCATAGTGCTCAGAGCCATTTGTAGGTTTGCCTTCCCTTAATCTAGCTTCTAAGATAAGTCGTAGGGTCAGTATTGCCTCACGTGTTCCAACATTTCTATGGAATCCAAACTGATCTTCCCCAAGGTTGGCTTCTACTAATTTTTCCATTCGTCTGTAAAGAATTCGCGTTAGTATTTTGCAGCCGTGACTTATTAAAGTGATAGTTCGGTAGTTTTCACATCTGTCAACACCTGCTTTCTTTGGGATTGGAATTATTATATTCTTCTTGAAGTCTGTAGAACCGTATAATACCGTAAGAAGTGAACTGCAATTAACACGATTCATATGCGTCCGACTGTAAAGCTCAACCGTCAGTCATTCACTTACTACAAACACATAACGCAGCTAAATTGATGCCATTGCCGATATCAACGCTCTCCTCCCAAGCAGGGCTCCAACTGGAGACTGCAGTACCGAAGGAATGATTACACCACTCACAAGTCTGATATTCGCGTCAACAACGTGCACACTTTTTAGAATTCTTATGTTCACCTCATACACCAAACATACCGTAATTCTTCGTCGGTATCCAAGGGCAGAACCAAGAGATCACTTCTGAGCCGTTGAATGACTACGCGATAATCGCCATCGGGACAATACTGGCCCTTCACATTAGGTTCTTCGAGCCCACGGCGTTCCGCCCCAACCGACTGCTTCCGCGAGGCCCACCGACCAAGCGGCCTTGCCCTCGGACACCGACGCCACTCTTCACGCACCGTCCAGAGCTAACCACCAGCTACCCCCTTTTTCCTCGTTCTGTCGCCTCACGGCTCTCGGGAAGCAAACTCACCAATGATAAGCGGGGACAAGAGACTCCAGTCCGATCTCGATACTGACATCGCGGCGAATACTGAGAAGACAGGTGATTTAAAAAAAAATATTAAATAGCGAGCCGTACCGGCTGAGACACGACTATCCTTCTCATGTGAGTGACTCATAATGTTTACGTTTGGTCCGCATTTTGTTCCACGACTCGCACTCCTCAAGTACAGTAGGGGGTTTAGCGTATGTACCCCAAGTCTGCATGTAGTGTTTGGTACGTGCGTTCCGGGTACATAACATCCATATCATGAGAGGATTTATGTTGGGTTTTTATCATTCGTTTTGGCGGCTTTGTCTGGCGGCTTATTATGGGGAGTAGTCGCGAAGTTGTGAGGAGATTCTGGAGAGGGAGCAGGTGAACAGCCGGTGTTCGCGGACGACACGGAGAGGGCAGTGCGGGCTGAGGCGGGACGGCAGCTTGTGTGAGGGAGCAGAAGGACTTGGCGAAGCTTCGCGGACGAGGAGTGCGCCCGGGCGGGAGCCAGATCCTCTCCTTCCACCATCGCGTGACAGAGGTCGTCGACAGACTCGCCGTACCCCAGCTACTGAGGAAGCTATTCTGGACTTGTAGCGGCTAGCTGCCGTCGGAACGCTTCACAGGAGCAGCGCATCGCATGGCGGAACTGGTCGTCGTGTGGGCAATGTGTGCCGTCTCATGGAATTTTTGGCTGTACAGAGTCCGTGTGAGCTGCTCTGCTGGATGAAACCCTTACTGGTAAGCCGCTTTGTTTAAAAGTCAGTGCTTTGGAAGTTGTTCTTCGGTTCTGTCCTTTAGAAGCTACTGTTAAAGCTGCGCTGCCCGCAGTGTATACGGAGTGGTCTGAAAATGTGTGAAATGCTTGTAGGGATGTTACAGGGCAGGTTGTACTGATACATAAATGTTAAGAAAGAAATTCGATACGTTCCTCCGTTTTCGAGTTATTTAGCATAGAATTTAGCCAATCGGGGCGTCGCGCGCTCGCTTTCAATCGGCCTGCCAGGGGCGGTGTTGCCCAACGAGTGCTTTGTCTCGTTAGCTGAAACTTGAATCTACGCGCGCGACGATCTGATTGGCTAACTTCAATGCTAAATAACTCGGAAATGGCGCAACGTATCGATTTTTTTTTTTTTTTTTTTTGTAACATTCATATCTCAGTACAACCTGCCCTGCAAAATCCCTAAAAGCGTTTCAGACATTTTCTGACCACACTGTACTTGATCTGAACTGTTTATGTCCATGTATGTAGTAGCTCTACCACGCCACGTTCTATGGAACATCCGGCTTGTTAATTAGCTGAGCTTTCCGTAGTTGATTCTCTACTACTGTTAAATCGTTTGGAAAAAGTATATTTGTGCCATCAGCTGGATAGCTTTACGTGTATTCTCTACCGGTTCCGAGTGTTACAGTCATCTTCGAGGAGAAAAACACTGTACATCAGTGGATCATTGATAATCGTTTTTAATTGTAATTTCGGAACCTTTGCCTCTGAATTGTGGAGGATCTGAAAGTTAAAGTTCCCGTTCTTTGAGAACGGCTACGTATAATCTTATTACTTTGGATTTGTTTAAAGTCTGAAAGATTTTTACTACTCTTCAGAGACAGCGCACTGTAGCCTTACTATTTTCAAAACTGTGAAAATTTGTTTAAATTTTGTTGCGAGCTTGGTTAAGCTTTAGAGAAGTTTTTTTAAAGGCAAATCAGGATAAATTTTTCTTATTTTAATCCACCCTTAAATCTAGTTTAGAGTCATTTCATTTAAACTTCGGAAAACGTTTTTGTCCACCCTTTGATAGTGAACTGTGCTCTCTTGTACACGCTGGCTTACACTACACTTTATCGTTTTCGTTGGGCTCTGGGTAGTGTTAGTATTAACCCTTACTATAAATCTTAATCGCTTGTTCATTAGCAGAGCATTATGTATTAATCGCCTTTTGGTGTGTTTAGATAAACTCAATTTATTTGTGTAATATTGCCGAAATTATTTCACGCCTAGCTCGGCACATAGGTCAATTACTAGGATCAACGCCCAATTACTGTGTTATGCACTGTCCTTAACCTTACGGGAAAACTTCCATCTAAATCCTAAGTAAAGCTATAAAACTGTGTTCGTGTTTTTATAAGGTATCTGAAAATGCTCAGTTCTTTCACACTGGAAAATTTTTAGTATTTTTAGATTTACAGTCAGATTGTGCCTTAATTAAAGTACCTCAGAAAAGTTTTTGAGTGCGTTTTACCAGTTGAATCGCTGAGCCTACCTCTAAAATCGTGTTTTGCTTCAGGTTACATTTTGCTTTAATCAAAGTCTCTATAAACGTTTGCTCTGATTTTATGGTTCACTATTTAGATTGCTGAGCTTGCTGGTAAGTTGAAATTTTGCTTAATTGCTTGAAGTTATATCTTTGCCTTAATTAAAATCCATTGCAACATTTGTTCTGAACCTCGGTTCTGATACACAGATTATTAAGCTTGTCTGTAAAACCATAAGCTGCATAATTGTTCTAGGCATGATAGCAGTGTATTTTGTGCCGGTAAGTAGAAGAAAAATATATATTTCTGCTGTATCCTCGACTTGGGTTTGGTCTTTCCACTCCAGTAGCCCATCTCCTCCTATCTTGCCATACCAGTATTACTTACGTGAAAGTGAACTAAAGTTTTCTAAATGTTTGCGTATCGTGTAACTGAGGTAGGATGTGACTAGCAGCTACGTATTCACCTAGTTAGATGTGGGAAACCACCTAAAACTCACGTCCAGGGTGGCCAGCACACAGGCCCTCTTCGTTAATCTGGCGGGCGGATTCGATCTGTAGTCGGCGGACCCACCTTGAAAGGTATGTGCTAAGGTCTGATCAGGGTAGCTCCAGAAAATGTGTAACGAGTATAGTATCTTTGAGTAGGAGGATCTTTGATGGTTAAGAGAGCTGGGCGAGCACAGTAAAAAAAAAAAAAAAAAAAAACACACACACACACACACACACACACACAGGATCGCAGCTAGGTGCCCGGAGACAGCATTAAGGTAGGTCGCTGCCCCTGACCCAACTTTAATCATTTCAAATTGTTTTTTGCTAGATAATGTTCAGCATTAGGATTTGTATATCCAAGGTTTGACGCAGAAAGCATAGTAAGCGTTTTTGGAAAAAAATTTTGTAATAGTGCTTCGTGCTACGAAAATGTTTGAAATTGTTGGTTTTGTGTATAACTTAAAATTTACTATTTCAAACATATATATATATATATATATATATATATATATATATATATATATCAACACTGTGTTTAAACCTAACAGCTTGAATTATAAACCACATCCTTTGCTTGTATTGAATATGAAAATGAGTAGTAAAGTTACCCACCAATGAAAGAACCAAGTAAACATCAGGGCCAAAAGTTAATTTTCCAGTACCATCTTAATGCCATTGCACAAACGGCATTATTCTCTTAAACTTGATTGCTGAGTCAAATACATGTCGCATTTCTGGCAAAATGGGGGAGTGCAAGAAACAAGTTGACAGACGCAGTCAGATGCAGGTTTGCTGAATAATTAATTTAGAACAATCTTATCAATGATCACAACGCTGAACTACACATGAAACACATTTACTAAGAATTACGCAAGTTTCCACTTGACTACCTGTTCGTAAGTCAGGACCTTATGTCGGCATTTCCGATGTCAGTCACAGTTTAACATCCCTTAATCAATATTAACGATGAACAGATTCGTGCTTCGCTCAGCCAATGAGAAGTGGAGGTGCTGTCTGTAAGTGAATTGTCACACCTTACCTCACGGTCAAGGTGCCATAATGTCGCAATTTCCTCTCCAACAGTAGTGCTTCTGACGTATTGCACATCATTAGCACTCGCTCTGTGCATAGGTTACAATTCAGATTTGGCGATGTAAGTCTTTAGTGCTTCTGAAAAGAAATTGCAGAGGAAAAACGCAATGCACTGAATGTAGGATCTGCAATGTTTCCGCCAGATGAGGAGACAAGGAACAGGCTACACTTAGTCCCGACCCTAGACAATGAAAGTGACAGCGCTTGTGTCTGTCCAAGACTGGAAAGCAGCCTGTAACGTAGCAGATTATACCGAGTGTTATTTCTGTGTAGTGAAGTGTGGAATCTTAGAGTGGGTCTTGTTCCGTAGCCGAGAGGGCGAGTAGTTTTCTTTTACTCTCGCATCCGTGCAGCTCACGCTGTGCACTTGAAAAATGAGCTGGCCTGGGGTGCAATGTGTTATGCACATTTCGTATGAATCAAAAGAAATGGTATTAAACCTTATTCGATATTTTTCATACTCTATGTATAGACTTGTTATGATATTGCTACTGCACTGTAAAAATGTCAGGTCATTATCTTGAATACTTACAGAGATATAAAATTTTACCTCAAAGTTACTGGTATTAAAAACGCAGCTATGGATTGTAACGTATTCACTTAGAGTCTCAACTGAAACGATAATTAATAATAGACACTTGACAGGACTGGTTTAACTAGAATTTTCTTTGATTTCGTTACAACAGCTTGCTGACGTAAAAGTATCATTTCAAAATTATTCTTTAATTACGTTTTGTTCTTTGAGTGTTTTGGGAAGGGTGAAAGCACGCATGAGGACGTATGTAAAGACTGGGTGTTTCATTTCATCGAAAACTATATGAAAGTATGTATGGGAGAATTCCTGTGCAATCATAAGTCACGTGACATATTTCCTGTGCGCCTCCTTTCGTAGAAAAACAACCAGAAGAAAAGTTGGCTGTTGGATCAGTAAATATATGTTTTCTAGGCATAATTCAGACTTTTACTTAAATTTAGTTACCTTAATTCAGAAGTTCTTTCAAAAACTGCTTTCTGTAATCCTACTGGATGAATTTACTGCGAGTGTTTGAGCGTAAGAGCTTTTCGGATTTTGGCTGTACAAATAATGAGGCTATAGGAATTAAGCATTTCCTGATCTTAGTGTGGACCTGTGCCCTGCAGTCCTGCGTCTGGAGGAGTCGCTCGTGAACCGTTTTACCGTGCACAACATGTGGAACCGCACCGCATATAACTACGGCTAAGATGAAGAAAATCATTCGTCCTGTTGATTCTTTTACCGTAGATATGAAGCAATTGCAGTTGTAAACGTTTTAGTAAGAGTTTGAAAATTTAAGTGAATTTGTTTGGAAGTTATTTGGGTGTGAACTTTCTTGACGAACACCAACTCCGCGTGGCAAGTTTCGTGAACATCCTCGCAACGTTATGGTGAGCACTTCCTTTTAAGAAGACCACTGAACGGCTGGATGTAGTAACAGCTGTTGGGCAGTGAGTATGTGGAATTTAATCGGGTCGGACTTGTAAGATGGTGGCTGTTTCCGTATGAAGACGATTAAAAGGTTTCTCTTTCAGTGCTTACTGCAGTACATGCAACGTAGCACTACCCCTGTGCAGGTCTATAAGCACCGACATGTAGACATGCAATAGGGTGGCATTCGTGTCTTTATGCCGTGTGTGGGGCTTCCTCTCAGAGAGGTCACAGTTCGTAGTGATAGACGGTAAATCATCGAGTAGAACAGAAGTGATATCTGGCGTTCCGAAAGATAGTGTCATAGGCCCTTTGCTGTTCCTGATTTACATAAATGATCTAGGTGATAATCTGAGCAGCCCCCTTAGATGTTTGCAGATGACGCTGTAATTTACCGTCTAGTAAAATCACCAGACGATCAATTCCAATTACAAAACGATCTAGAGAGAATTCCTGTAAGGTGCGAAAAGTGGCAATTCGCACTAAACAAAGAAAGGTACGAGGTCATCCACATGGGTACTAAAAGAAATCCGATAAATCGCACAAATCTAAGGGCTGTCAATTCGACTAAATACCTAGGAATTACAATTAGGAGCAACTTAAACTGGAAAGACCACATAGATAATATTGTGGGGAAGGCGAAACAAAGACTGCGCTTTCTTGGCAGAACATTTAGAAGATGCGACAAACCCACAAAAGAGACAGCCAACATTACACTTGTCCGTCCTCTGCTGGAATACTGCTGCGCGGTGTGGGATCCTTACCAGGTAGGATTGACGGAGGACATCGAAAAGGTGCAAAGAAAGGCAGCTCGTTTCGTGTTATCGCGAAATAGGGGTGAGAATGTTACGGATATGACACGCGCGTTTGGGTGGTAGTCACTGAAACAAAGGCTGTTTTCTTTGCGGCGAGATCTATTTACGAAATTTCAGTCACCAACTTTCTCTTCCGAATGCGAAAATATTTTGTTGACACCCACCTACGTATGGAGAAACGATCACCATATTCCTTTTTCCCAGGCGCCTTTCGAGAGTGGAGTGGTAAAGAAGTAGTACGATAATGGTTCGATGAACCCTCTGCCAGGCACTTAAGTGTTATTGCAGAGTAACCATGTAGATGAAGATGTAGATAAAAGATGAAACTTGAACTACGACAATGTTATTAGCAAATGCGTCCAAATAGGACCACTTGTGCCGGCCGGAGTGGCCGAGCAGTTCTAGGCGCTACAGTCTGGAGCCGCGCGACCGCTACGGTCGCAGGCTCGAACTCTGCCTTGGGAATGGATGTGTGTGATGCCCTTAGGTTAGTTACGTTTAAGTAGTTCTAAGTTCTAGGGGACTGACTACCTGAGAAGTTAAGTTCCATAGTGCTCAGAGCCATTTCTTTAGGACCACTTGGGATTATCCCTTCCTTGGTTGCCGAAGGACGAACACCGGTACACATCCATCGGAGAATGAAGAATGTGTGGGGCAGAATGTCTTCGAAAACCACCATTGCGGAATGGTGGTTCTGCTGCTTCTTGATAACGCACATCCCCGTATCGACCCAAACTCAAGTGGGAGCCACTTGAGCACGCGCCCTATAGTCCTGATCTCTTCCCATGCGATTATCACGCCTTCCTACAGTCCTCATCAGTCTCCACCGATTACGCGCCTTCAGTACCTTAAAAAATACCTTCAATGGTCGATGATTCCTGTCGGTCGAGGATATGCAGCAGGCACTTACTGACTTCGTTACACACTTTATCAATACAGATTGAAGTGGATGGACTTCGGGAAGCTTATCGACGTAGGTGGTTTGAAATTTCTGTGCCGACATCTTAGGTCGACCTGCGATCTAAGGCATTTTTAGGAGGTTTTTTTTGTGTGGGGTTTAAGGGCTCTCAACTACTGAGGTCAATAGCGCCCAGTCACAATTGTTAGATCACATAGAATCTAGGAAAACTCAAGGGGGGGGGGGGGGGGGATACCAGAAAGTTCTTACAAAGATGCAGATAAAATAAGTGGAGGAGTTAGATGTCTCTGGACAAGCCAGTCAAAGTAATGAAACGAAGAACACGAGCAGCTGCTCGAGCGTCATCAGCTAAAATATCCTGTAAAGTAGATGGCAGAGACAGGACAACACGAGATTGACTAAAACGGGGACACGACAATAAAACATGGCGCACTGTTAATGCATGACCGCAAGGGCGCTGCGGGGCTGGGTCACCGGAGAGCAGGCAGCGGTGGATAAACCGGCAATGTCCAATCCGCAACCTGGTCAGAAGGACCTCTTCTCGCCGAGATGGTCGGGAGGAGGTTGCCCAAGCAGTTGGGAACGGTTTTACTGCCCGGAGCTTGTTTCCTTGAAGTGATGACCAAGTATCCCACCACAAATTTGTAGGAGGGTAATGGAGGACAGATCCCGCACCTCCGGAAGCCGATCTCAAAGAGACGGTATGACAGTCCACTGACTGCTGCAAAACCGGGTTTCCACTGGCAACTGAAGTGACGCGTCAGCAAGTGGCATGAAGGCTGATAACTGCAGTGGTGCTATGTGTTGCTGTTGCCACACGCTCCTGTCAAATTACTGGTGGTACGATAACAGTATGGCATCAACTAAGATAATCTGGACAGACACTGAGGTTGTCATTAATGTTATGGCAATACAACTTGGCCAAGATAACAGCATCAAAAATAGAAAGCATAATTGTTGCATCTGGAAGTGAATTTTATGCAGGAGAAATATACCTTTAAAAGAAGAACCATTAGTGAATTATTTTTGAATACCAAAGCAAATTTCGAGTACTTGGTGGGCTGCACGTCAAGCTCTACCTTTATGATAACATCCGATATTTACATTACAGATCAGTACTGCCTCGAGTGAAACTACATACGACACTCCGACATTTAACATGCGACAACAATTTATCATTTCTCCAGCGTGTATACAACGTCTCGATAACTGCAATTTGAAATATTTTGTATGATGATTTGTATGCTATTTACGATGCCCTGAAGGGTCATTTCACAGCTAATATTTTCACCCTTGCATACCACACCAGATAAGTAATACACGACAAACACTGTAAATATTTAAGTTAGTCTCTACTGAATTTTGGAGTTAAGCTTTGTTCATGTGCGATAAAAGGCATGGTAATACAGTTGGTGATGCGATTATTATGTTCCTTTACTAAAAACTGCAATCAAGAAGGGGTCATATAGCTTCCAGCGACCTTAACCCCTTGTGACCGAACCTGCCTATTCCACGTGTGATCGATTCGTAGTATTAAATAATTCTTGTACGAAATCGCGCGGAATCGTACTGTCTTTACGAAACGTAGATAAAAGAAGCTGTTAACTACGTACGTCTTTCCTTACGTCTTTCTTTCTACTAATTTTTATTTAAACAAATACATTCTCATAATAACGCTAGTTGTTTGCTGCTCAGTGAAAGTCCCGCGCCAGCCTTCCCGACGAAAGCGAAAGCCCTTTTGAAGCGTGTAGCGGCCGCCCCTTTCCTGACGCCTAACGGATACTGGCACAAAAAGTCTTAGCGGTGTGCCCGGGGCCGCGTTCCACTACTCAAGCCACAAAACAGCCGTTCACTCACCCCCGCTAACGTAAACTTTACACTGAAAAATGTACCTGCAAATATTGTTAATAAACCTTCTATGTTCAACGAAACCTACGACCGGTGTAACCTAATGGACTTTACACTGCAAGGCGATCATTTAACGTGGGTTTCTACCCAAAGCGCAGTGTGGATGAAAGGACTCGATACGCAAATTCGGTAGGGCACACAGGATTGTACAATGTGTGATCTACCTGTTATCAGATCCATTCACATCGCAATAGCACACCACAGCAGACTCGAAACCTTGCCTTAGTTAGGCCCACTGTAAGAAAAGCTATTGCTAAAATGTTATTTTTTTGGTCGCCAGCACCGAAGGAGCAATATTGAAATCTTTAAACATTTTTCTTTTAATTACTTTTAGTGGAGACAGTGCCTTTCAATGGCTGTAATTTATTATCTTTTTATTAAGTGAATTTACTTCGAAACAACATGGAAGCAAACTGGGACTGGCCAAGTGGCAGCCACCTTTACTTTTGAAAAACGTATTACGTAAATCATGAATTCGCAAGCAAAGCAAATTTAAATTTGTACCAACATTAATGTTATTTCTTTGAACAAAGCGACCACATTTAAGATGGTGTTATAAACCAAAGAAATTTCTTAAATTGAATGTTTCTCTCTCTCTCTACTGTGAAGTAGTTCGTAAAAATAATGAATTTACTTATCGTACCTTTTACTCAACTATTAAACAAACAAGCCATTTAACTTTCAAATTGTCATTTCACAACAAACTTGACGAGGAAATAGGACTGGTGACGGCTTGGGACAGAAATTTTCGGAGATTTTTCATTGAATGGTAATAACATTTTCCTTATCGTTAATTAACAATTGGGTATGAAGTAATTGTTTTATGTTAAATAGCTTTGCATACAAACATAGCACTTTTACACATCCATTTGCTCATATTGATCTTTCAACATACCAATACCCTAAAGCAATGTTAAAATATTTTTAAAAATTTATTTAATTTTTAACGGTGGCATCACACCCTGCAGTGGCGGACATTCACCTGAAGATGGCTGGACGATTGCCAGTAGAAATATTGTCGTCAGAAGTCAACATGATCCGGCTGCAATCCCGCGTCCTCATAAAATATTCCGTACCCCACCAAGCCGTTATTATTTGTTTTTCGAGTCACTAGTCTGTGGTAGATTTGATGCTGCCCACCACAAATTCTTCTCCCGTGTCAACCTTTTCATCTCAGAGTAGGACTTGCAACCTGCGACCTCAATAATTTGCTGGATGTATTCCAATCTCTATCTTCCTCTTCAGTTCTTACCTTCCACAGCTCACTCTAGTACGATGAAAGTTATTCCGTGATGTCTTAATAGATGTCCTGTCATTTTGTCCCCTCTTCTCATCAGTGTTTTACATAGATTCCTTTTCTCGCCGATTCTGTGCAGACTTCCTCGTTCCTTATCTTTTCAGTCCACCTAATTTTCAGTATTATTCTGTAGCACCACATCTCAAATGCCTCGACTCCTTTCCGATCCGGTTTTCCCACAGCCCACGATTCACTACCATACAATGCTGTGCACCAAACGTACTTTCTCAGAAATGTCTTCCTCAAATTAAGGCCTGTTAGATACACCAGACATCTCTTGGGCGGGAACCCCTATTTTTCCATTACTAGTCTGCTTTTTATGTCCTCCTCGTCCGTCGTGGGAATTTTTATTGTCTAAGTAGTCAAATTCCTTAACTTCATCTACTTCGTGATCACCAATTATGATGTTAAGTTTCTCGCTGTTCACATTTCCGCTATTTTTCATTACTTTCGTCTTTCTTCGATTTACCCTCAAAAATGGCTCTGAGCACTATGGGACTTAACTTCTGTGGTCATCAGTCCCCTAGAACTTAGAACTACTTAAACCTAACTAACCTAAGGACATCACACACATCCATGCCCGAGGCAGGATTCGAACCTGCGACCGTAGCAGTCGCGCGGTTCCGGACTGAGCGCCTTAACCGCGAGACCACCGCGGCCGGCGATTTACCCTCAATACGTATTCCGTAATCATTAAACTGTTCATTTCATTCAACAGGTCCTGTAATTATTCTTCTTCACTTTCACTGAGCGAAGCAATGTCTTCAGCGAATCTTATCAGTAACGTTCTTTCACTTAGAATTTTAATCCGATTCTTGAACCTCCCTTTTATTTCCGTCATTGCTTCCTCTGTGTACCGATGGAGCAATAGAGGCCAAAGACTACATCCCTGTCATAATCCCTTTTCAATCCGAGCATGTCATTCTTGCTCCTCCAGTCTTATTCTTTCTTCTTCATTTTTCTGCATGTTGTATAATGCCAAAACAAACTGAAATCATAATCTTCATAACTGATGTCGTGCAGCTGTTCCTTATCTATGATAATGGTTCACTCCTTGTAAGGGTGGTCGGTGCATTGTAAATTGACTTGCACGCTGTGAACTACGAGTACAAGACGCAATAATGTGTAAAGACTCCTATTGTAACAAGAGAAAGACGTCTTCATCACTCATGACACGTGCCTTGTAGCTTCACTGAAATATGCACTTCATTAGTCAGCTGAAAATGCCATTTAAAAATAAAACACATCCTCTCTGCTGAAGGCAGTTCATTCACTTTCGAAAATGGCCCTGAGCACTATGGGACTCAACTGCTGAGGTCATTAGTCCCCTAGAACTTAGAACTAGTTAAACCTAACTAACCTAAGGACATCACAAACATCCATGCCCGAGGCAGGATTCGAACCTGCGACCGTAGCGGTCTTGCGGTTCCAGACTGCAGTGCCTTTAACCGCACGGCCACTTCGGCCGGCATTCACTTTCGTTTTGATATAATGAAATGATCATACGACATTATTAGCCGGGATGTTGTGGTTCATGGCACTTAGCAACAGTGACGGACGTCTTTAAATGTGATGAAAGTGAATGTAATTCTCTTGTGAGCGAAGTTCTTAAGTGAACTCGTTTGAGGATTTGAATAAAGGTCAGAAGACCAGAAAATAAATTCGCAAGAGTCTCAAACTATATGAATAGCTAATAATTAAACATGTAAATATTGTCCAGCAAATGAATACATCGTCTCATGTTTTCCATGCATGTGTCTTTCAATGGATCATGTGACTTAACAAGACCATACATTCACAAAAGACAGAAAGATAATCTTATATTCTTGTTAGTACCCATAATATTATTCAGTGAGTCGAAAAGAAAAGAGATAAGGCACATATAGATCTAGATGATTGAATAGAAAATGGATGTTGATTCTCACATTCCATTCAAGATGTGAGCCTGAACAAACAACTACCATTGCTCATGTGAAATATAGTTGCAAAGTACCTCGAATAAATTTAAAAGGAAAAGCATATAACGTATAATTACGGAAAGACAGCGCAAGTCAGCAACCATGTCCATAATCCTGGACGAAGTCGCTTCAGTGTGCCCATTTCTACTTTATCAAACGACCGTACTAACAATTCTACACGTCGAAGTAGGAAACCAGAGCGTGATCACGACGCAAGCGGAAGCTAAGAGTGTCGGGTGTCGCCTTTGTCCAAACCCATGCGGTTCTTGCTGATTACTTGCGGTAAAAAATATGATTGGCATGCTAATCTCAGAGTTTTGCTTCAGATAGGCTTTGACTGTTCTCAATCAAAAGCAAAGTTAGTCCAGCAGACGGAAGAGTGACTAGAAGTTCTTTGAGACATCCATGTGCTTCTCGACACGCAGTAAAACCTGTCTATAGCAGACAGATTTCATCTTCAAGAATACAGTTAGCTGATGATTGTCCAGATCTCATCAATCCTTTCGCTATCGGTGAAAACTTCACTACCGAGCTAAATAGATTGCAAGACCAAAACGTCACACCAGTTACATGCACACCTTGTTTTACGGATTCCTGTTGGAACTTTAGCATCTGTAGCTTTTTTAATGGTGCGGTACATGCACAGTTTTAAATCGCGGTGCATCTTGTTCCTGGCCGCGATAAACTCATTTCAGACGATGTTTTTACGTACGTATCTGAGGAACGTATTACTCCACGCTTGAGAGTACTGTTATCCCAGTTAAAGCAATATATGCTCATTTAAGTAGAATTCCGGTGGTTGGAAACTGATTTAAGGAATTTTCGCCAGACCTGGGCGTTGTCACCAGCACGGACAAAAAGGTAGTCACCGTGTATATCGGGAGCCGCGAAAGCAGTCAGACAGTGTCGTATCGTACTATCGTAACGTATGAAGGGAGCGGTGCGGGGGGGGGGGGGGGGTGAGTGAAGAGGGGGGATGGGCTCGCATTGTAACGTTACTATAAATATTTTGTTGCCATGGGGTTTTAATATTATGAAGAATCAGACGAAAGTATTGTTATAGAAATGAGTTGTAGACGCAGTGCTGAAGTACACAACCAGGTGAAACAAAAATATGCTCCAATATCGGCCAGATCTTCGTGTTCAAAGCACTCAATTCTTGGTCGTACAAGAGAGTGAGCCAAGTCTTCGAATTCATAACTGGCTGTGTCAAAGAAAGAGCAGCAATCTTTAAGTCGCAGCATATTTGTGTGGAATTTTGTGTTGGGTCCTCGGACTCTATCGAGGCGGCATGTCTGAATACAATCTTCTCGGTTTTGAAGCCGCGTCAATTCGAATAAAGTTGTCGAGATTTCGATGGCGGAGGTAGCAATGGAAAGCTCAAGAATTTTATTGGGACAGACGCGGCATGAAAACCGAGAAGATTTTGTCCGAATCTTGTGTTATTAGATTACGGCATGATGTGGCCATATCAGTAGGCAAAATTATATTATACATTCTTTAAAGTCATAATGTTTCATTTGTACATTAGCTAAACAAATCTGCCGGCCTTTGTGGCCAAGCGGTTCTAGGCGCTACAGTCTGGAACCGCGCGACCGCTACGGTCGCAGGTTCGACTCTTGCTTCGGGCATGGATGTGTGTCATGTCCTTAGGTTAGTTTGGTTTATGTAGTTCTAAGTTCTAGGGTACTGATGACCTCAGAAGTTAAGTCCCACAGTGCTCAGAGCAATTTGACCAATTTAAAGAAATCTTTTGCACTAATTTCCATAATCGCTGGCTTCTTAGCTAACTGGCGCGAAAGTATCCTGTTACCTGTGCGCTTGCATTCTGTCGTTACTGTGTAGTTCCTTTCTACGTCTTGACCATGCTTTTGGGAGAGCAGAAGAAGAAGTTACGAAGCATGACATCATTACATACCTTGATGAATATGGGCAGATATTATCTAATCATGTAAATGTTTTTCTTCTGGGTTTGGATTGAGTTGAATGATTGGAAGTCATAGGTTACAGATGAATTGAAGCCTCCTTCTCAGTGATGTTTTCCATTAGCCAACGCCAAAAGAACTGTTTTGAAGGAAACAGCGAAGGCTCAAAATTCTGTACTTGGAGAAGATGTGGTTTTTTTTCAGAGTGTGTAAAAGAGGAAAAAATACTGGCTCAAATGACACCTCACACAGCGATCAGACGCACCACGCAACGTATCTCTGAAACAAAAGGCATAAAAAGATCTGCTGCAGAAACACTTTGACGCATCGTAGGAAAATTTTCAGTCATTTCAGTTTTATAAAACAATAGTATTCGCTAGAGAAACAGCTTGTACTGGTGGTGACAGTTCCAACAGAGCCGTCGAAATCTGCGTCAGTGGTTCACGTGAAATGTGTGGTATTGTAATCTAAATGAGACCAAATTGAATACTTAAAGCAACGGTATTACTCAGTATATCTGAGCAGTGTCTATCATAATAATGATTAACATAGTTGATTATTTGCAGATCTATTTATTTCATTGCGTTCAAGATCTAAGTTAACTATGAACTCTCAGTGATAGTTTTGTATTCTCCTGAGCTTTCTGATGTTGCTCTTGATACATCATTATTCTATTTATGCTGAAATACTTTTTTTATTGCAATTAAGAAAGTAATGAACACGTCACATTATTTTCATACAATTGCTTCTTTCACAAGTTTTGCTTTATAAAAGCAAATTTGTTTAATATTTCAACTAAAACGGCGAATCCAATCCGTGAATTAACAAAAAAGAGTGTCGATTATGAGGCAGATTTAACAAAACAATAGAACGTCGATATTAAACCGTTAAGAGTGTAACTATGTAACAGGTACTTTGTGACCAGCTTATTTTTGTCTCCACTGGTCTTTCATACGTATTGAAAAATTTGCATTCAGTGACTTCACCGACTTTGATATTGACTCCTTCACTTATAAACCATTTTGCATTACTAGGTTGCAGAAGAAACACCTTAACTTAATGTTATAATAACGAATAATCAGGAGTCAGTTCTGGGTTAATACTAACGATTAACGGGGCAACTGGTTATTTTCACTGAAGCATTTTCAGGAAATATGCCACTATGTTTTCGAGCTTGTTGTTCGGAACTCGACATGCTACGTACTTAGTTAACACTTTCTGTCCCAGTGTGGGTGGTAAGCGGTTACAGTATATGTACCGTCAAAAGATGAGTGACTGACATAAACTAAGTTTTGTTCCGGTTGAAAATTAGCAAGTGTATGACGCACATTTTCATTTAAAAATCTCTTTGGCTTCTCTGCACATACGTGCATAATAATCCGATGTCTTAGGTCGCACGCTCGTTTCACCGAATTTTATTTCATGATCACCGTCTTCAAAACATGTTCCGCTACAACCGATTAGTCGATGTGTCCCAGAAGGCAGTTTCTTTTGTGTTCGGATGGGCGGGTATTAACACTTCTTTTCGTTGTTCTAATACAAACTTTCCCACAACTACAAGGAACTTTATACATCCCAGGTGTTGCAAAATGGTGTCGTGCATCTTTCGGCAGTCGTGAACATTCGCTAATCTTCTTGATGAGTCTAAAGGTTGTTTCAACCCTAAACGTCGCCAGAAAACTTTCTCAGCTGAAGGTTGTGCTTGTTGTTGTTGTTGCATGTTTTAGGACACTTTTCTCCTGGGATGGAGTGCTCGATCAACCTCACTACCAGCGTATCCATTATTCTTAAAAACTGTTCGCAAATGATTTAGTTCCTCTTGCAAATAAACTGGCTCACAGATTTTACCCAAGAGTGTGTGGACTAGATTTATAATCGACTTTTTCGTCGACAACACTAAATATATACCAAACGGACTGTTGACAAATTGAGAAACAGGTGTTAGCAGCGAAACAAAGGGTGAGGAATCTCTGCTGGAGTTTCAATGAGTCAAGTTATAAACCAGTAAAATCATTGTTTGGTTAATGTTTGAGGTTATCTAATAAACTTGCCAAATTAATTCAATTATTAGTACAACTCATAATAATTTTAAATATAAAATGCACTGCCTGACAAAAAAGGGACGCACGCAGGAGTACGAAATGAAACTTCGCATGTTGAGAGAGTATGTGATGTTACGTCAGTGATTAGAAAAGCGAGTCAAATTTAAAAAAAATTGGCTACACGAGCCCACTTGTCAGTATGAAGTTACATCCCCCTCTTGTATGGATGCATGCTCTGATTCTGTTGGGAGGGTGTCATCAAACTGTTCTATCCTCTTCTGAGACAAACTGATTCATACCTGCTGTAATTGGTACCTGATATCTTGGATACTCGCAGTGGAACGAGTTTGACATCCGAGCCAGTCCTGCACATGTTTTATCGGAGACTGATCTGGGATGATGCTGACAAACGGAGGTCAGTGCCATGTGGAGAACATAAACGTCTTGTTAAAAATAGCACCATGACACTGTCGCAGGATAATAACGCGTGTGGACACAGGGTGTCCGTGACTTACCGTTGTGCTGTCCAGGTTCCCTCAATCACTACATCCGCGAGATGAAGTGATAGTGAATGGCTCCACTCTCCATTACGCTAGGAATAACGCCGATCTGCCTCTTGAAAATATTGGAAGAATGGGACCTCTGCCTAGTTCCACGCCATACTCCCTGAAGGTGGTTGTCCAGTATGAACACAGTACGACGACGTTCATCGGCAATCCACGGTACCACTTCAAACGCAGCCGTTTTGTTTTGTAGTGTTAACGTATGGCTACGCATCGGACGGTAATTCCCTAGTCTGGATGATCCTAGTCTGCGACCAATGCTGTGAGGTGAAAGCCACGAAGTTGAGCTAAATCCAGGATGGATAACATGAAATAATTATTGTATTTAAGGTAAGAAGTCGTTCATGTACATTAATCCGTACAAAGTAATTAATTATTCAAACAGGTCTTAATGTTCGGAATAAACTAGGAATGAACATACAATTAGAGACAGTTATGACAGGGAAGATTTGTGAGAAACCATGAGATATGGAGTTGGTCTCGCTATGAGATCCTGCAGGCGGCGATATAGGAATGTGGTTATAATAGCGTGTGGTTCTGGTCTCGAGATCAGACAAGGAAATCTTGGAAGATACTGAAGAGGCCATGCCGGGAAAAAGTCGACGTTAAGGCTCAAGAATAGCTGAAAACTATAGTTAGCTTTGCCCCACTAAGTGATACACTTACAAAGACAGGGTAGGTGGTGTATTTGTGGTGTACAGTAACTGGAATACAACGATCACAGTTGAACAATACTTTTTTTCTTCAAAGAGACTAATAAGTGTTGGTAACTGATACATTCGTGTCGATGTTTTGGGTAAGCTAGAGACGGTGCTTTGACTTGGAACTTATTGGCACGCCGCGAGAGGACGCAACTTCCTCAGTTGCCGCCTTCGAAGATCATGAACAGGCGCTGTACGAGGGCAGAGGGCGTAAGCAGTAGAATGAAGTGGTCACGGAGTATGTGCGGAGTATGTGCTGATATGAAACTTCCTGTCAGATTACAACTGTGTGCCGGACCGAGACTCGAATTCGGGACGTTTGCCTTTAGCGGGGACGTGCTCTGCTGAGCTAAACGAGCATGAGTCATGTTCTCTCCTCACAGTTTTACTTCCGACAGTACCTCATCATCTACTCTCCAAACATCACAGAGCTCTCCTACGAAATTTTTAATACTAGCGCTGCTGGAAGAAACGAGGTGAGGCACTGGCGGAAGTAAACCTGTGCGTAGCTCAGTTCATAGTGACATCTGGTTCCGCAGGACAGAGCGGATCAGGTTGTAGAAAAGGTCCAAGGTCAACTACTGTTAGTTATACAAGAAAACACAACTTTGTTCCTCGAACCAACGCACTGTTTTCTCTTTAAAACAACAAAGATCAATTCACGGCTGAGGGCCCAAATAACTTCTCCAGAATAAGTTTAAATGATTGCTTTTAAAATACCAGGATTTAGAGTAACGGCTGAAGGACTTACTCAAGTAAAATTACAATATCTTCTCGCCTGAAGGCCGAAATAATATTTCAGATGAGCTACGAAAATTCTTTAAAAGCCAAGCATTTACAAATTCCGGCTAAAGGCCATACTAAGGGAAATTCAATTTAAGTTTTCGGCTGAAAGCTCAATTAAAAAAATTTCTTTACATAATAAAAGAGAGACTTTAAAGATAAGTCTTTCCGCACTACAACAGAAAAACATCTTAAGAAAACTTGAAGAATCTTGTCGGCTGAAGGCCCAAACAATTACTCAAGAATAATTAAAGACAACCTTAAGATAAACACTTACAGAACGCGACTGAAGGCCGTTTCAAGAATCCAAGATAATTAAAGAGGAACCTTACTGACAAGGATTTACGTATTAAAGCCACAGATTCTGAAACAAACGCGGCAGAAGGCCTAAATGCAGAGCAGCAAAAATTTTAAATGAAATAAGGCTGAAGGCCTAATCTTAAAGTTGTTATGAAGTACGGCTGAAGGCCATACACTAAACATAAAACAGAGAATATTAATACACGGCTGAAGGCCACACAATACCTGCGACCAAATAAAATGACAATCACAAACAATAAACAGTGGTGCTCAGTTATGTCCCGAGGGTCGGCCTGGGGAGGAAACTCTGACCACAGTTTAGGTGAGACAGGCAGCTAAGCGTAGCACTAAACAGTCGGGTTGCAACACGACCTAGTGACGGCTGAAGAATCAGCCAACAACCTAACCAATTCCCTCTGTCGCAACCAACCAACTGCCCATTCCAGTACGAAGACAGCATTCATCTGCTCAGTGGAAATCACAGACGCTACATACAGTACCACGTAAACACACTTGCACAAGTAAGTCGAACAGTCGTAAAAGCAATCACTGTGGAACAACAAGGACGAATAAATTCGACACAGAAGCTGTCGGCGACCAAATATACGACGTCCGCTGAGACGACCGATCGAACGACCAACGCAGCTCTTTCCCACTTAAGCTACGTGTGTCGGCGACGGTCGGGCGAGTCTTGGCTGTCCGAAGCTGACTGCAGCTCCAACCCGACTCCATGTCCGTTCGGCACTCGGGGACACGGCGTTCCGGGCACTCTGGCTCGAACCTATCCATGCAGAAGTAACTCTTGCCCATTGGCCACAACATCTCTGCACAAGGAAGGAACCGACCCGCGTACGGCAAGATGACCAAGCGACGAGGCCAAGAAACGGTCAAAAAACCAAATACACGTCACCCGATGAAACGACCAACCGAACGACCAACCAGAGGCCGTTCCCGCTCCAATCTCCTTCCGTCGGACAGTTCATGTGCGTGCCCAGCGGTCGGCAAGTACGGCTGTCAGGGCCTCACTGGTGCTCCAAAAAAAAGTGGTTCAAATGGCTCTGAGCACTATGGGACTTAACTGCTGAGGTCATCAGTCCCCTAGAACTACTTAGACCTAACTAACCGAAGGACTTCACACACATCCATGTCCGAGGCAGGATTCAAACCTGCGACCGTAGCGGTGGCGCGGTTCCAGACTGTAGCGCCTAGAACCGCTCGGCCACCACGGCCGGCTCACTGGCGCTCCGTCCCCGACTTCACTGCTGCTGCGTCCGGACTGACTTCCAATCACACGACGACCCCGAAATACCATCGGTCGCACCATAGATAGTACGACAGAGCACTTATCGATAAGCGCTGCTGCTGCCACTCACGGGCAGGTAAGGTAGGAAGTTAGTGACGCCAGTAAATGGAATAAGGATACGAGGCGGCAGTACGGTAAGAGAAGATGACAAACAATAAACGGAATGAACACGAGCCGCGTACGGATCACAAAGAGCACTTCCGCACGAAAGGCAAAGGTACGGATTTCGAATCTCTGTCCGGCAGACAGTTTTAATCTGCCACAAAGTTTCGGTGTTAGTAGACAACGATTACAGGGACTCTACCAGCAGGCGTGAGCACATAATTGCTGCCCAGGACGATTGCGAGAGGTAAGTTGGGAAAGCGGCAGGTTTTCCTGTTTGGAGGTGGCTGTGTGCGGGTGGCTACGTATTAAGTCGTCGGATCTTTCGTGGCATTTCCATCGCTGGTTTGGAGCGTTTCCTTGTGGAGTTCCGCTACGGAAGTTCTTCGCTGAGGTGTATCTGCTGTGGGACCTTTGCGGCAGTTTTTTCATCAGACAACGGACGTTACTAGTGAACCCCGTGTGTTGTACTGCTGAGTTGGCAGAAAACCAAATGAATACAGCACTGATGAAATTCTAAAGGGAGAGTCAGCACTACCTTGTGTGTTTTTTGCTGATTTAAATACCTGTATCTATTGCACAACTTGCACGGTATCCTGCCGTAAATAACTTTAATGTTAAACTGGCTGAGCTGACAATTTAAATCACTGCGCTTCGGTCAAAGGGGCCGTGTTTTTAACTAAATACAGCAACACTGGTTTTGATAAATGCATTTACGTTGTCAAAGTGCGGTATTCATGCAAAACTGACTCTTTTTCTTACATTTTATGTAACTGTTTTAATATTTTATAGTACGATGGTAATATAGTTGTTTTATCTGTTGCAGAATCTGTTAGATGGGAACGTAATTTTAATTTTTGTATGTTGTCGATGTGCATGTCAGAGAGAGAGAGCAAATTACGCCACTGTTATACAGTCTTTGGTCTTGTCATGGAACAGTCTTTGTCTCTGCGCAGTCTGATAATTCTTTGTTGAAGTGTGGTAGGTGATGGACTATCTAGTAAAGCTGTGTCGACTTGTTAGTGTATCCGTTACATGAAGAAAGATTTATTGTTGAATAAGACTTATATACTGGAAAGCGAAGAGAATATAAATTTTGATTTTTTTTTTCATAGAAAAACTCTGAGGTGAGAATGCAGGCTGCGCACGTAGTTGCGAAAATGATTGTTGCCAGCTAGTTCACTCTGTTCATTTGCTTAGAGCTGAGAGAAATACTACCCCACTTCCCTGTGTTATGCTTCAACATATCATTTGATTAAGCTGTTTCGTTTTTATAGAAATTTTCTGTTAACGCTGTATCCTTTTCTAATCATCGTTTACTTTGCTAAGCATAGTATTGATCAGACCTATGTTATGCGTGAAGATCACGCGAAGTTTTACTCTGTCATTTAGAATACATACTTCATTCTAAAATCGTCGTTTTGTAATATCTTTTCATAGGAACAATTACTGTTTACTTGTGGTGTGCAACAGTTTGAATAATTATGTAGAAATAGAAATGTAGCTTAGCTGTTGCATGCTTGCTGTTTACTGCTGGGTTTTCGAGAAATCTGCAACTATGTTGTCAAGACGCGAGGTAAGTGGAGATTTTGATTAGGGCCAGATAATTGTTTTATTTCAGTTTCGCATTTATTATAAAGACCAGCTGTGTTCAGATCAGTTACAGATCAGTTCAATTTAAGTTTTGTTTAACCAAAGACAAAAAAGAAGTTTAAGTTGGATAGTAGTTTTCGGGTACGTAGTTTTGGTAATATGTAGACTTTTTATAGAGTGGGAGGTAAAGATGGCCTAAATTTCAAAGAGAAAAAAGTGTGGTCCGGAGGTTACAAATCATAAAACTTAATTGTTCTATTCTACCTATAAACATGCTGGAACCTGTGCCGAATGTAAAACTTTTTTATATGTGACCTTGACGTCCAGCGTCGGTTTTTGGCTGCGGTTTTTGTACAAATTACGTGTCGTAATTCGACCCATCTTACTGCAATTCTGTCTGTATTAAATGTTTATTCTGATTATTGGCACCTATAAATTATTTTGCTGATAGCGACTTCCGATCTGGTTATTGGCGCTTTTAAATAATTTTTATGTTGAATTGTATCCTTTAGTCACATGCGTTTTAAAACAGGATTTTATACTAAGTTCATTAATTAGTAACGATTTTAAATATGTATTCGGGTTTTACACTACCAGATATTTTGACAGGCACTTTATACCTCTCCATATTTATAGAATTTGATACATTGTCGACAAATAATCATTTACAAGTGCTTAAATGAATACTTGAATGTGTCCGCTTCAGTCTGCCTTATGTAAATTGTTTGTGTTAATCAGGTTTGTGAAGTTTTTTTGCCGTAAGTGTGCTGGCTCATCACTATTCCCACAACCCTCCACCCTTAAATCATTTCCCTAACCGTTTTGGTGAAAGTATGTGTTATATATTTCTAACGTTGACTTTATTTTTCTTTTGTCATGAGTGACACTGCCGTATAATCGATAATGACGGGTATCTACGTAAATGACATAAAGAAGTTTTCTAGTTATATAGATGAAGTGCTACCACTTTTATATTCGGTCAAGGTAAGCGTTGTAATAGTAGGATGGTCCAGGATTTTCTGGCAGTTAGTGATTCTACTTTTATATTAGAAAATATTGACAGTGTTCACACAACCACTGCCAGTAAGTGCTATTAATTGATCGACAAACGTAGGAAGAATGATAACGAATATTGTTTATCTTGAAGGTGAAAGTGCGTTAACAGAAATACAAATACTTGCTTTAAAAAAAATTTTGCACATAATTCCTGAACAGATTTCATATTCTGAAGACAATATATAGGTTTTTTACGCTGAAAAACTAAACTGGCGTACACTCGGAAACAGTCGCAAAACCACATACGAAGTTAAAAGAACCAGAGTTGAGTATAGGCATATGGTAAAGCAATCTACGTAACGTAGGAACATGAACAAGATTAACGTAATTACATCCCTCACATACTCGAAGGGAACAAAAATAATCCTAATATACGGTACAATGGGACGAACCGTCTGCCACGTACCTCAAAATGGTTTGCAGTGTACCGCTGTAGATGTAGATGTAGACTGGGCAGTCTCGAGTCTGGAGAATTATATCCTGTAATGTTACTGAGAAATCTGTAGAGGACGCTAATCAAATATTTCTTTTTTGCATAGTTCAAAAACTCTTTCTGGTCCTATTAAACGGTGTTTCGCAAATTGTACTATTACTAGCCAGTGAAGCACTATATTCTCTACATTAGGAATTCGTTAGGGTGCAAATAACTGACATAGTCAAGACCTATTAGTGGTTTATCTACTTTAACTTTAAATGCACTTATAACTTGACGAAAGAAAATATCCTTAATTCACAGGAAGATTTCAGCTATTACTCGGTTCCTACATATGTTCGTAGAGTTTTGTTTTGCATCTTGGTATTCCGGTTGCCATGGCTTTATTTATCGATTTTCATTTCTTATTTGTAGTTTACTGCTGCTGTCTGAGTTTACAGATTGTCATTTTGTCATCTGGAGATAGCGAGAGGAGCTGTGGCCGCTAGAAATTGGTTTGCCAAACGGAGATATCGGGATGTTTCCAACGTGTTTGAGTTCAATAGAGGGATAACAGCAGTGGAGGTGACCAGAAATATTTGCGCCATTGGACAGAGCACGGCAAAAATTGGTTTTTTCGTTTTAAGGAGGATTGTTTTGTCATTTTCAAGAAGACATTCGGGGTTTGATGAAGATTGCTTAAACGCATTAATCCCAATGGTCCACGTCACTGTACTCGAGAACAGGCAAATGTGATCAACCGTGATCATTCCACCACTGTGCAGCGTTTGCATGCAATGGGCAGGGTTCAAAATTCGAATGCATAATCTAAGGCAAAATTCCGAAAACAGCAGGTGGCCGTATGTGCGCCTCTGCTTGCTCGTCATCAATTGGGTCGCGGACAACACCGACCGTTCCTGTCCTCTATCGTTACTGGTCCGAAGACTGGTGTCTTTATGCTAAAATAAGGGAAAGAAAGAAATGACTGAGCCAAAATGAAGCAACAACTAACCAGACAAAGATCTGCATGCATCCAAAAAGGACAATGTTATGATCATGGAGGAAAAGTGACGTTGTGGTGTACTAAGAATTGCTTCCCAGACGTGCAGTCATCACTCCTGACATTTACTGTCAACTACTGAGACTTCTTGCAGATGGAATCCAAGAACAACGACCAGGAAAACTGCGTGAAGTGATGCTAGTCCACGATAACGCCTGCCCGCATTTTGCTAGACTCACAAAAAATATTATAAAGGAGTTGGCTTGGGAAGTCATCCCGCACCCACCTTATTCATCCAACCTTGCACGCTTATATTTTCGCCTTTTCCGCTCTCCATCGGAGAACCTTGATGGACTTCCTTCCGGATGAAAATGTGTACAAAAGGTGCTTTGATAATTTCTTCGCCTCAAACCTACGTGATTGTTACAGTCCGGGATCGAAAAGTTACCTCTGCGTTAGCAGACTGTAGTAAAGAGTGAAGGAGAATATATTATTTGTGTCCCCGTTATATGTATCTGTTGTGCTCATTTAAACTAATGGAAAAATGCTTCGAACTTACGCATCAACTCAATACAATCTCTTAAATGACTGAATTTCCCTTCCAGTATCAGTTCAATGAAATGAACTAAGAGAAAATGGTGAGCAGGGTTGTCAAACGAATCGCCGTGTGCTGATGTTTCTGCTTGTCCCGTGCCAACTCCGTCTATTATAACTGTGCTCTCGTGAATAATTCGTCATAACTTGCAGTCGTTGCAGGACGGGTCGTATCCATCTGGCCTTAGCATCCTCGACGCCAGTGTGATCCGTCCACACACACACACACACACACACACACAGAGAGAGAGAGAGAGAGAGAGAGAGACAGAGAGAGAGAGGGAGGGAGGGAGGG
The DNA here is from genome assembly GCF_023864345.2 of Schistocerca serialis cubense. Taxonomy (NCBI): domain Eukaryota; kingdom Metazoa; phylum Arthropoda; class Insecta; order Orthoptera; family Acrididae; genus Schistocerca; species Schistocerca serialis. The sequence continues at coordinate 430,032,543 of NC_064645.1, forward strand.
ACAGAGCGGCCTCTATTGTCCCCCAAGGACCGTTACCGTGTCGCCCCGTGTGAGATGGAGTGCCTCACTCCGTAATCGCCAGGTATGCGTCATCAGCAGAATAGGGAGCGTGGGCGGTGTGTCGGCGTAATGGGGGCTCTTGTAGAACGCCTGTTGTGGTCTACATCGGCACAGTGGCATCTGGGAAACAAAAGCCCATACGTATCGGCTTAAGTTCATCTTTATGATATGATGCAACCTAAAGGGTATTACCTTTTCAGAGCGTAGAAACAGCGAGGTAGGTTTGAGAACATTTAGCATCATGAAAAACAGTCAGCCTCTACTGCAAATTAAAAAAAAAAAAAAAGAGTAACAGGTCACAGGAAAGATTTTTCCTGTGCGTGGAACTCTGCACTAAAGTTGGGGAAATGGTGATATATCTACTTAACACAACGATCCTGGTTTATCTTTCAAAATTCCAGCTTTAGAGGAGAGTGTAACTAAATGATGTGCATTCACTGTTCAAGTAGTATGCTGACACGTCCTTGTCTGCTGTTTCGTCCTTGTCTGCTGTTTCATAGACTCCTTAATAGTTTTAGTAACTTTAGTAACTTTCGTGGCTATAGTGACATCGTCATCGCTAACCCTGTCGCAGTATTAGTACTGTCGATAAGCCGGCTTTTACCACGCAGTTTATTTTGCTGACGTCCCATGTGTTAAAGTTGTGAACTGCTGTGGGGAGTACTTCTCCACATAAATGTCACGTATATTGTGTCCTAAAAGAAAAACGTTTTAGAAATCGTGTATATTATTCTAAAAATAGCGTTAGAGGAATGTCTAGCTATGGCGGTCACGAGTAATCAACATTGCCGTAATTCTCTGATATTTATGGTCAGTAACCAAATAACACACCGAAGAATACTATGCAGAAGAACGGAAAAGAAAAAAGAAAACATAGGATGTGTTAAATGACTATCAGTTAGACTTTAGGAAAGGTAAAGGCGCAGAGAGGCAACTCTGATATTAGAGCTGATAATGGAAGCGAGACTAACGAAAAATCGAGACACGTTCATAGGATCTGTCGACGTCTAAAAAGCGTTCGACAATATCAGGTGGTGCTAGACGTTCGAAATTCTAAAGTTATAGAGAAAGACGGGTAACATACAACACGTGCAAGAGCCAGAAGGAAACAACAAGAGAAGACCAAGAACGAAGTCCTGAGATTAAAAAATTTATAAGACAGGAATGTTGCCTTTCGCCCCTACTGTTCCATCTATAAATCGAAGAAGCAATAATAGAAATAAAAGAAATGTTCATGAGTGGTATTAAAATTCAAGGTGGAAGGATACCAGTGAAAAGATTCGCTAATGACATTGCTATCCTTAATGGAAGTGAAGGAGAATTACAGGATCTGATGAATGGAATGAACATTCTAATGAGTACAGAATATGGACTGAGAATAAATCGAAGAAAGACAAAAGTAGTGAGAAGCAGCAGAAATGAGAACAGTGAGAGACTTAGCATCAAGACAGCTGCTCACAAAGTAGATGAAGTTAAGGAATTCTGCTCTGGTACCTGGGCAGCAAAGTAACCTATGACAGATGGAGCAAGGAGGACGTAAAAAGGAGACTAGCACTGTCAGAAGAGCATTCCTGGCCAACGAAAGTCTACTAGTATAAAAATATATGCCTCAATTTGAGGAAGAATTTTCCGAGAACGTTTGTTTGGAGTACAGTATTGTATGGTAGTGAAACATGAACGATGGAAAAATCGAAGCAGAAGAGAATTGAAGCATTTGAGATTTAGTGCTGCAGAAGAACGTTGAAAATTGGGTGGACTAATAAATGAGGAATGAGGAAGTGCAGCAACGAGCTTTAGCACCGAACACACGTTGTCAGCCACCGTCCCCGATAATGAACGACCAGACTAGCGATTAGAAGCGCCGCAAACCCGTGTTACAAATCGATTTTCAACGGGCAATGAAGCTGACTTCTGACACTGCCCTAGAGACTGCCGACGTTTATTGCCCGATGTTCGCACATTTGCCGTCGGAAGCATTACAGAATCTGTTGTAGCTCAGTGAAATGTGGTCTATGGCATCCAGTTCAACTGCGTGACTCGCACGAACTGTTTTGTCAAGAGAGAAGGTCCCAGTAGGCTTATCGAACATGTCATAACCTAAATCTGAATATCTGCAGTGACGTTTACAAGTTGAATAACGTGTGTGCACGACGTAGATTGTACCTAATTTACTTTTTTTTCGTATACTTCAATAACTGTCACCCTGTAAATTACCGCGTGACTTTTAACCACAGTGCCATCAACTCAGCACTCAATAAGTTATTCAGAATGAAATATCATTATGTTTGAATCTGCATCGAATTGACGCCTTGCCCACTGACCAAAGCTCTGCTCTTGAAATCGGTTGAAATATTGTTCGATATTCACGGTGAGCAGCTGGGGTTAATTAACATTGTATAGTATCAAAACTCTGTCAGATATTCAGAAATTAATACACCTGCTCGAGCTTCTCCGGAGCAGTTGTTGTTAGTCTATTGACACAAGAATTGCGCTGCAGTACACTCACCGTTAACTAATAAGAATTAATTACAACCCGTTTCAGCGGCACGAGATGCAGAAATTTCTCTCTTTAACCTTCTTTACACATTGCGCAAATTACCAAGAAATAAGTTTACAAATTTCCTGCTGCAGACTGTATGCTAAAATTATAAACAAGACATCAGTACCAACAGTGAAAGCAGGTACGTTAGAGGAAAAACTGGTTTTAGGAAACATAGACCGCATTCTTACTGTCTTTTCACTTTGACACAAATAACTGAGGAAAGAAGGGAACTTAGATGGACAACTTACTATGTTTTTACCGACTACGGAAAGGCATTTGACATGCTAAAGCGGAAAATTGTATGGGAATAACTGAAGAAATTGGGAGTTCCAGCAGATTTGATTACTGCAATTCAGTCATTATACAAAAATAATAAAATAACGACCCATACTGTGTGAAATGCGACAGATCCTCCGATATCAATCAAGGAATCAGTCCAGACTGCCCACTGTCCGTCACCCTTTTTAAACTCGACGATATCATTCGTAAATGGTTTATTTTAATAAATGACACGTTAAGAAGTGACAATTTTATTATGATGCTGTTTTCTGAGGATCACATTATAATAGGAAAATTTAAAGAAAAGGTTTAAATTTCAGTACATATATTGGGTCAAATCGCCGCTAAATACGGAATGAGAATATCGATAGAAAGTGATGGCATTTCAGGGATTGCAACCCATAAGACCCAACATTGTTGTAGACCGACAAATAATTGAACTAGTAAGAGAGCTTAAATATTTAGGGTGTAATTTTAAATTTCCAAAGTCAGATAATGTAGAGCTAAAATTGGCTACATTCGGATGTTTCTGTGAAATTATACAACGTACATTGGAACATAACGTACGGGAAGAATCGTTAATTAAACTCTACAAAGTAATACCGTTTCCTTGGCTGCTGTATGGTAGTCAATGGTCGACCCTAATATCTCATCACTTACGACGATTCGAATAATCAGAGATGAGGTTCCTTCGGTTTGCTGCAGCGTGTTCATTGTTGGACCACAAAAGAAATATGAATACTAGACAAGAACTAAATGTTGAATCTATCACAAATATAAGCCGGCCGCTGTGGACGAGCGGTTCCAGGCGCTTCAGTCCGGAACCGCGCTGCTGTTACGGTCGCAGGTTCGAATGTTGCATCGGGCATGGATGTGTGTGATGTCCTTAGGTTAGTTAGGTTTAAGTCGTTCTGCGTCTAGGGGACTGATGACCTTCGATGTTAAGTCCCATAGAGCTCAGAACTATTTGAACTACCCTTTATCAAAAATATAAGTGAAGTATACCGACTGATCTGAAAAGCCCATATCCATCGTACGTCTAATGATAGCATAACTAAAGCGCAAATACAAAACAACCCACCCGGCAAGAGGAACGTTGGACGCCCTTTATAAAAATGGCGTGAAAAATTCTGAAGTGGAACAGGCCAAAAAGTCTAATTCTTGAACACAACGAACCTGTGTATCTGTCTCTTTAGATTTCATGTTTTTTTCCATTAAAGTCAGTATTTCGACGTTCTACAGTCCGATCAGCTGAAGGTTAGTTTACTCTTGGTTGGTCATCAATAGCCCAGCACAACAAGTTTCAATCTAGAGATTCTAACACGGTATAAGGTCACCTCCAGCCATCGTCGGAATATGTTAAGACATTTCATGTCAACTAGATGCAGTACTTGATGCCTTTAAGTCAGTGAGCTTTGTTGCCTTTTGCATGAAGTTGGCTACGAACCTGAAATTGCGGGTTCAGTTTCCAAAGCACAAACTGCGATCTTTCGTTAAATTCTGTTGTTTTTCTTGCTGTTGTCCGAAGACTTGTCTGACGCAGCTCCCCACGGTAGTGTAGCATGTGCAAGGCTCTTTATCTCTGCATAAGTACTACAACCTACTGCTCCGAAGATAGCAAGAGCCAATAAGTGCGAGAACTACAGCACAGTGAACTTAAGAGCTCCTATATCCAAGCTGCTGATTAGAATACTATGCAGAAGAATGGAAAAGGAAAGTGAGGCTCTGTTAGATGACGATCAGTGTGTCCTTAGGAAAGGTAAGGTACCAAACAGACAATTCTGACGTTGCGGGTGATAGTGGAAGAAAGACGTAAAAAACTTCGAGACACGTTCATTGGATTTACGACCTGAAAAGGTGTACGCCATTGCCAAATGGTGGAATATGTTCGAAATTCTGAGAAAAATAGGGGTAATCTATAGAGAAAAACGGGTAATATACAAGACGTACAAGAACCAAGAGGAAAAAATAAGACTGGAGGACCAAGAACGAGCTGCTCGGGTTAAAAAGGGAGTAAGACAGGTTTTGTAGTTTTTCGCCCCTACTGTTAAGTCTATGCAATGAAGAAGCGGTGATAGAAATGAAAGAAAGGTTCAAGAGTGGGATTAAAATTCAGGTTGAAAGAATATCAACGACAAGATTTGCTTATAACATTGCTATCTGTGGCGAAATAAATAAATTAAAAAAATTATCGATTTTTTGAAAAGAGGAAAAATTATGGATATGGAACTGTACTTTAGAATTTTTGAAAAGCTTTTTTACGGACTGTATTGACCGGCTTGAATGCGGACAAATTCAGTGCTGCGTGAAATTTGCCTGTAATATAATTTACCATTCCGATTAATTACATTTTTTAATTCTACGTCATTGTTGATTTATGCAGAGTTCTCACCTTAGACGTAGAATTCGTCCTTCTGCCACAATATTAATTCATTGGTCGCCATCGATGTTCTTATCTTTGTTGACCATGTGTATCTTCCTAAGTCGGCATCGGTTTACTTCACGAAGACGGTGGAAACCAAGGAATACAATGCTAGGTCGCTGTAAATAACCCTCGAAAAACTTAGATACTTCTCACTACTTTTTCTTCACAACACAATACGACTTGCTCTGCTCGTCGCACAAACCATAAATACTAACAATATGGCTGCCTTTCCGCACCCATCAAAAATTACGTCCATCCTCTACAAGGTAACAATCGAAAGTGTCTCTTAACTCCTTCTTGGAGTATGAAACAAAAGAGAATCCAATATGCACATTACAGAAATTATATTCTACATCCCTCTCAATTTAATCTTTGGCGCAGCCTTTAAGGTATTGTATATCTTTGCGTCGGAATGTGTCATTACATATCCTCAGTGAAAGTGAATAAGAATTACAGGATATAGTCAATGTACAAACAATCTAATGACTACAGAATATGGATTGAGAGTAAGTCGAAGAAAAACGAAAATAATTTGAGCTGGCAGAAATGAGCACAGGGAGAAACTTAACAAGGGGATTACGAGGTAGTGAAAGTTAAGAAATTTGGCTCCTAGGTAGCAAAATAAAACACGACGTGACGGAGTAACAAGGACATAAAAAGCAGGCTAGCACTGACAGAAAGGTCATTTCTGACTAAGAGAAGTCTGGTAGTATCAAATGCAGGTTTTAATTTGAGGGAGAAATTTCTAGGAATGTACATTTGGAGCTCAAATTTGTATGGTAGTGAGACATGGACTGTGGGAAACAGAAAGAGAATCTAAGTCTTTGAGATGTGGTGCTACCGAAGAATGTTGAAAATCAAGTGGACGGATAAAATAAAGAATGAGGAGAATCTTCGGAGAATCAGCGGGGAAAGGAATATATAGGACACATTGATAAGAAAATGGACGGGTTGATAGGACATCTCTTAAGACATCGGGGAACAATTTGCACACTACTGGAGGAAGCTGTAGAGGGTAATGAAGGCTGAAAGTGTAATACATCCATCAGACATTAGAGGACGTAGTTTGCAATTGCTACAGTGAGATAAAAAGGATGGCACAGGAGTTCATGGTGAGTCGGCGAAACCAGTCAAAAGATTGATGACTCATAAGAAAGTAATACGGAATAAAATAAATAAATAAGAACATGCCTACTGTAGTGAAACCTTGCACTCCTTCTACACCTTTTGCTCCAAGTGTGCCATGCATCGCTACATTAGTTGTTATGTGATATCTCATCATAAGTCCTATCAACCGAGTACTATTATCAGTTAAGCTGTGCCAAACAGCTCTTTTCTGCTTCTTTCAATTCAAAGTCTCTTCATTAATTATTCTGTGCTCCCATCTAATCTGAAGTATTGTTCTGTAAAAACATATTCCAGAAGCTTCAACTCTTTTCCAGTCTGTATTGCTTATCATCCACGTTTCACATCCACGTAACATTACACTTTAGACAAGCAGTTTGACAACAAATTTTCTGATACTTAGATCCCTAGCATACCTTAAAAAATCTCTCTTTTTCAGAAATGATTTCTTCTCTGTTGCAAGCCTGCATTTTATATCCTCATTACGCAAGCCATTATCAGTTTTTTTCTCTCCAAAATAACAAAACTCCTCGACTAGTTTCAGAGTTTTAAAACCAAGCTAATTCCCACGACACCCTCTGATTTTGCACCACTCTATTCTATTATCTCAGTTTTATTTTTGTTGATAGTCATTACTCCTTTTCATGACACTATCCATTCTTCTGAACGGAAGTCCCCAGACATTTGATCGTCAAAACTGGAAGCTTTTAATTATTTTCCGTGAAATTAAATTACATTTAAAAATTTCTTCTTGATTTCCTTTCCCTCTTGCTCGCCTTACAGATTGAATAACGTGAGGGATAGGCTGCAACCCTCTCTTGCGGTCGTCGCAGCTACTGCTCGTGTTTCACGTCCATTGACTCTTATAACTGCAGTCTCGTTCCTGTACAGTGTGTAGGTGAAAGTTTACTGTTACATTTGCAAGTTTCAGTATTTAATTATTTTGCGTATTAGTCACCACAGATTTACTGGCAAGATACAGTTTTGTACCTAGTTATCGACTGCTACCAATATAACTTATTTTTGAGTCAGTCTGTACGATATTGAGGGATAACTCTTTGAGCTCCAGCTTAACAGGCTGGTCAGATCACAGCCCACCTCTCGGTTACAGTGTTTGAAGACGTGTTTTGTGTTCTGGCGAGTTTAGCGAGAGGTTTTATTTTGCAACCTGATTGAGTGGGCGGCTGTTTGCAGCTCTATAGTGTGGCAAGAAGTAGTTTGACTGTCTGCAGGATAAGCACATCCTGCTATTTACGTTATTATTTTCTTGGTTCTTATCAGATAGTCAGAGAAGGTTTCTACACTTGGTGCGTCACCCAGTGTCTATTGATTCGTCCGAATGGTAGAACATTTAATTTTGTAACACTGTTTATCAATGGATTTTTGTCGATGTTTTGTAAAAAGTGTATACTTTGCTCCTTTTGATTTTCTGCTATGTTACAAAATGTTATGCCGTGATATTGCGTATGCTATCGTTTTTCAACTACTTTTGGAGATAGTCATATAGATATATACTGAAAAAGCTTTTAAATGTTTCCTTTGGCATAACTTTCCAAGTTCGACGACCTGTACTAAAGTAGCATACACTCACTGGATGCGGGCGTAATTCATGCCTTTAGGAATTGGCAGAGTTTTTATAGAACTCTTTCTATGATCAATATCAAAACAAGAGTCAGTCACTGTGAACATAGTACTTCATGTTTCTATTCCTGATTTTTGAGCACAAAAGGCAGATATCGCAGTTGACGTAGAAACTGTGATTATTTGGCGTCTTAAATTTATGAACCATCATAACAGATCGAGACGACATGCCCATCACTCGGCACTGGGCTGTAAACCTCATTGAATTACAATTTTTTCTGGAAAGTGAGATGTTTGCTACAGACACTCTGGTTCACGTAAATTCAATTTTCTTTTGTTATGAACAAGGTAAATCGTTGTGGAAAATAAGCGTTTCTAGCCTAGGCAACATTCTATAAAGTTAGCAGACAGATCAAACTACTAGTTTGCTTTATGGGCCCAAACACTGAATATGAGAGAGCTTCCTTTTTAATTCAGGGCTTATCTGAACTTACTTTCCTAAGTAGCCTTGGAGAAATGCATGATACACACTGTGCTGGATTACTGTATATTTATCCACTACCGGTTTCGATCATGGACCATCTTCAAAGTGCAAGCACAAAAATGGAAACAATGAAAACTGTGAATTGCAACACTAATTACATTTTCATGGGCATTATTAGTCAGAAAAATTAAGAATGTTACGAAAAATATCTATTGTGGCAACTTCACATGTTATACATGCTATTTAACCAGAAAAGTATACGCCATTGCTGACCTGAAAGTGTTAAAGTGATATATTTCTTATAGCTGATAGAAAAGGATTCGACCCCAAGATTGTAGTGGGATTACACAGTAAGAAATTAAAAGACAGGGAAGAGACTGATAGCTTTGAAAGTATCTTGGAAGAAATCAATGAGAAACCAAACACCAAATACGCAGTCCTGCCTTATTTTCGTGGTTTCTGAGAAAAATAAACAGAAGTAGTATAATTACACCATTCTGGACATATAATATGTTAGGTACAATACTAGTGCATGACATTGGACATGAACCTATATTTAATCGAAAAAATACATTGGGACAAAATCCATATTGATATAGGTCGGACAGGCAGGAAACTAAGAACAATATACGAAGAGCATGCATTTCCAAATAACTCATCTGCTTTAGTTACCCACTTGAGAGAACACAATCACTGTTAGGGGAATATCTCAGTGCAAATTAGAGCAAATGGAATTACTGCACAGAGTAGATAGAGGTAGTAACATGAACCTATTAGAAGAGATCGAATTGTTTGGGAACTTCATTGAATAGCCAGATTTAAAAAATTTAAATTTCTTAAACAAATATTCTGACATATTCAAAAGTTTACTTGTAACTGGCTAGGGCCAGACATTGGTCCAAATATAGTTTTATTTTTAATTTACAATCCCTCCGCACCCCCTACTTCACTCTCTACACATATTTTCATTAATACAGTTTTGATAGTATATCTTTTGGTAAATAACTATTAATAAGTGATGTATGCAGTGCCCCGCATTAATGATATGTGTCTCATTATTGTCATCCAATGTTTTTATGGTGTATCAGTGGAAATGATTACACAATGGTGTACTCCGTATGGTGAAAACATAGATCCTTGGTTTGTACTTACCTTCTCATGCCCCTGACACCCCCTCCCAAGTTTGTAAACCTTTTACGTGTACATATTAAATAAATTTTCATAATGCCTCCCCGCCCCCCGCTGCTGTCACATCATTGCTACCTGCTGACACCAGGTACTATCTTGACATCCTTTCCTGTCATTAGGGCCTTAATATGAGAATGGTTCCACATGCCTGTTGCAAATGATGAATTATACATGATATTAGTGATGCCACAGATAGAATGGTTTTATATGTCTAAAATCTCTGCCCTCACAGTTTTACAATTTTACGTTTCCATGATGTAGAAACGTTTAGCTACGTTTATTATGCATTTTGTATTGTCATTACGGACAGAATAGTACAATGGGTCTCACAAATGGTACAAATACTAAATAATGAATGTACGCGGGAAGGCCATGAAGAAAAAAGCATATTTTACTCACATCTCTGCCCTCCTCCACCTCATTTTAATCTTATACTTTTATGACGCAGGAATAATTTCACTGCTGGGTCATTTATATATGATAAAGATGAGTACATATTTTCTGTTAGTTAAATCCACTATTCGGTTTTTCATACTGATTCTGTTTGATATTACAAGGTGTGTTGCACATATGTCATGTTCAGATTACTGAAAAGTTAGTGTAATAAAACTGGTTAGTGATGGACAGTAGGTTCACACATGTTGCTAGAATATCAGTGATTACAGTTTCTGTGTGACAATGTGGGATTGTGGGTCTGACTTGATGCAAGACACTTTTCTATTTATATATTTATTCCCGAAACCCATATATGGAACACATTGACAATATATGGAACACATCATACATGCGTATCATTGCATTCCTTGTACTTTATCCCTGCTACCTTCAGAATTTCAAAGACTTAATTTCAGACAAAATGATCCAACTCTCTCTCTCTAAATCTACAAATGCTATAACTGTAGAGTTTCTTGTTTTCAAACTATCGTCTGCAATAAATGTTACGTTCTGCATTGCCACAAAAGTTTCTACATTTCTCCAGAATACAAACTGATTTTCCTATACTCTGTCTTCTTCAATTATTTCCATACCTCTGCTAATAATTCGTGTTACTGTTTTTCAACAATGGCTTACTATACTGATGGATCAGTAATATTGGCAACTGTCAGCACTTGCTTTTTTTGGGAATTAGTGGTATTTCATTCTTCTTTAAGTCTGAAGGAATTTTCCCTGTTTTATACATTTACATCTTGCATAGCACATTGTATATTTTTGTCATGGTTCCTAGTTATTTCTGATGTCACATCGATTGCTCCAGGTGCCTTGCTTCGGTTTGTGCCTTTCATGTATGTATACATACTGATGTGCACGAGAATGTTTCCATATGCATTTGAAGTATGGAGCCTACTAAACAATACATACACTAGCTTAAACTGATGATGTTTTAAATTTAAAATATTCTATGTGACTGTATTATGTACAAAAGATCGATGTCACTTTCTGTTTGTGGAACAAGACCTAGTGACGGTATAGATTCACATGTCTGTTATTGCTGAAATTACTGTAAAGTGCAGACTATAATATCATCCATATACGGGGTCAGCAGCTTTTTACTCGTTACAGGTAACTATATTCCATTTTCACTTAACAGAACAGCGACCAAAGGTTCGTGAAATAATCACCTATGCGCTTTTTTAAATTAATTAATCAATTAATCACCGAGATATAGGACAGAATTTTATTGGCTGTTTTATTGACGAAATTATGTCACAGAAGATCAGTATTAGACATTAAACTATTTCTTCATAAAATCCTTACAGCAGTCTCATTCGGTTTAGCCAGTTTCAAGTGGAGTACAGCAGAATAGTGTTTCAGCACTTAAATTTATAAAATTAAACTTTCTCCTCTACTCCATTTGAAAATAAAAATTTACGATTGGAGTTTTTATGAGTAAAAAGGGATTATGAAGTCCATCAAAACGGTTTAGGCCTGATAATAAATCATGCAGTAAACCTTCACAGAATATTTCTTTCTTTTTTTCGTGAATCGAACGCAATCAACAATATTACACTCGCCTCCACCACATCCATATTCAAAGCAATTGTCGCAATTACACAAGAGTTACATAGTCGAATTTGTCTGTTGATCATCTCCTACTCTGGAAGAAAACTCATTAGTCTTGTTTAAAAGAAAGTGAAAGCCTTTAATTTAAATGAAGGGAAAAACGCTTCCTTTTAATGAGGCCCCTATCACTATCGGTCTGTGTGAAAAGATTACAAATTCCGTCTACGAATCAAAAGCTATCAGAGGAGAAATGCTAGGTGCCTCAACTTGTGTAAGTTAATTATAGAAATATTTACACGTTTAAAAAAAGATTAAAGAAATTAGAATCGTTATATCACCCACTTCAAGTTCTCAAACCAATTCGCTCTTTAATGTGAATTTTAAAAGATACTGAAAACTTCAACATGCTAACCGACAGTTATGAAATTCTAATGTGATGACAGGAAAATTACTTCGTGTTTCTAAACAAAAGCTCCACTTCTCAAAACGATTGTCTCTTTAATGTCCCTTAACGTCTAGAACGGATTTGAATGGCAACCACGCTGGCGTACCAGGAATTCCGTGAAGCCTTAAATCGAATCAGCTATTGAAAGGCTTCAGGCTCAGACAACATTCCTTTCGATTTAATTAAATGTGGTCGCCTGCCTCTGAAGACGGAGCTTTTAGCAGTGCCGTCAATCTCGAAAACCCGAGAAGCATCTTTCTATTAAAAAAAAAAAGACCATCTTGTGAAGATAAAAAACTGCAGGGACTGAAGCAGTTATCGTTGTATATTGCTGTTGTCCATCGCTCATAATTCTGTTCAGTCTACTTCATGTTATTTCGGATAATCTTGTTCCTGAGTCTGAGTATGGTTCTCGGACGTCAAGAGATAGTGGCGACACGAATTTTCATGTTGGAGAATTAAAAGAAATTGCAGAGAGCAGACCAAGCCCTTATACTTTATCTTGTATAATCTACAAGAAGCATTTTACTCAGTTCCTAGACTTGTTACGAGAGTAATATTAAAATTTGTAGATCTTTAACAGAATTTCGTTGATTTAAATGACACTTTACAAGAAAAAATGACACGACATGACGACACGACCTTCTAAAACTGAATGTATGTGAAAATTTTTCGACCACAAGCTGTCTGAGAAAAGAACGAACTCTTTTATTTCAACACTTGGTCATGTTACTAGAAACACCACAAAATAATACAAGTGGTTAACTCAGAAATCGTTTTACCTAAGGACTTCATTAATTTCGAGAGCAAGATTTAAAAAATAATAATACGAAAGAATATCATCAGAGCTGCGTAACTACAGTACGTTCACGACGCAGAGTAATTTCCTCTCCCACCAGAAGAAGTCGTTGGATTCTTATAAAGTTGTATATGAACGACTTGAACTTATCGTTAATACGTACTAAACTAATTTATTTCATAAACTGCACGTTTTCGAATCGTCTCAGAACAAGCATTTACATTTACGTCTCAGACAAAGCATTAAAGCTAGCGGATTTCCAATCTGGAAAGTACCATACCTTATCTAAAGTATTCGTCCTCTCAAACAGTATGAAAGATAAAAGCAATTAATAAAGCCCTTGGAGGTCTTCATAGATTTTAATGTGCACAACGAAGTTGTAGAGAGAGAAGAAATTGTATTTTATGACTAGCTGCTCTGGTTGTTTTTGTCAATTTTGGCGCTACTTTCGCCTATTTCCACTTTAATTTTGGCAAATTTGTCGATTTTCCTACCGATTATGACAATATATTTTTACCGCAATATTTTTTTGCGGGTTTCGACGTATTATTCGCCGATACGTTCTAACTTTTGCTTTAATTAATTATTTTTCACTATTATGTTTTCAGTTTCTTTACATTTACTGATATGATAGCGCAGATCGCATTCATTACGTAACTAAAAAATAAATCATCTATATGAAACAGAATAAATCTAATCAATTAAAGAAGAAATAAGTTTGCCGTCTGACATGGATGAAAGTACTTGAAGAGAAGCCATTGTCATTTAAAAGTTCTCTTTTGAGAGGTTGTGCCACTGACCGGTAAGTACTTCAATATAGAGTGAAAAGAGCCACGTGTAGTCAAAATTTGGGCACGAGAGGTAACCTACTTTTGGTACAACACCAGACATTTGATAATGTCAATACGCTGCTGGCACTGGATGTTGATTTTCCAATATATTGTGAAGGATTAGTGTGCTTTCAGAATATCTTACAACACTGAGACCTCCCATTCTCTTTGGCATGGCAGCATTAATAGTGTAGCTTACTATCCCATCGCTGAAAAAAGAATATAGATCAGTGAACACTGACTTAATACATGGATCTTTGGCTACAAGGGTTGAAAACCTAATCTGAGTGTGCAAGCCATTGTAGTTCACTGGTTTCTGTACCTCTGCCTGAAATATATATACCAAACGCTTCATATATCCAAAACGCATGGTGGTTTGGTCACTAAAAATTCATTTTCTCATAATAAAGAGGGAAATTTCACTTTTAGCGTGGAATAAATGTAATGTTTATTCGGTGACGTTGAAACTCTTTCGTAATTATTGTTCTAAGACGTACAGAAATTTCTGATGTTGCCTCTCTGACAATAACAGAAATCTGAGTGCCAACAGTAACTAGGTGAAATTAATTACTCTTCTTACATATCCTAAAGAAAACAGTTCTCAAGTATCTGACTGCGAGTTTTAAAATATTCTCTAACACCTCCTAACAAATGTTCTGCAATACTCCCGTATGCAACGGACAACTACTTCATCTTGCCGCTGCAACTGCGTGATCAGCAACATGCTAAAAATACTTCAAAAGCAATACTGCCATCCATGCACAGTGCAATGTATGGTCACAATAATCGCAACAACTACTGCTATATATTTGTTATTTTATAGAGAAACTGAATGATCCTGAGGGGTTTGGTCAAATAGCCTTAAACGGTGGAAAAGGAAATGAAAGAAACCAGTAAAGACTTTAATTTACTATATTCGCAAATCAGAGTATTTAAACAGTGACAAACTTCACAGAGACTTTAATTATTACACAATGTCTACATTCATTAAACACTTATCTGGCCGCAACAAAGATACGAATATTACTCTCAATGTATGCATACACAAATTTGACAAAACCCCTCCAGTGCGTAAGCAAGCAAGAACTACGTGAAAAAAGGCAACTTACGAAAAATCCTCAATTAATATGAAAGTCTTCTCCGGCGCTACTAGCACTACCATGGCAGGCTGCGACTTCTCTCCACCGCTGACTGCTTTCGACTACTTCCGACTCCTCTCAACGACTGTTCCCTCGCTGCTACTCGCGATAATAATACAGGGTGTACATAAAGTCCAGGAACACTTTCAATTATTTATTGCACAAGAACTAAACATTGTACAGGTGTCATACATATTCCATTTTGAAGAGAAACTTTCGATATACGAACCGTAAGTGACCCGGCAGACGTCAATACGGTAATCGAACTTTTACCATAGCAGTCCCAGCATGGCATCGTCGAATGTGGCAGTCGCATCGCGTATTGTCTCCCGGAGCTCTACTACATCACATGGTTCAAATGGCTCTGAGCACTATGCGACCCAACTTCTGAGGTCATCAGTCGCCTAGAGCTTAGAGCTAATTAAACCTAACTAACCTAAGGACATCACACACATCCATGCCCAGTCTGGAACCGCACGGCCACTCCGGCCGGCTACATCACATGGTAGAGGCGGTACATACACCAGATCTTTCACGTGTTCCCACAGAAAAATATCACACGAAGTCAGATCTGGTGATCGGGGAGGCCATTTCATGAAACAGCAGTCATCTTCCGTAGCACTGGCGATCCATCGGTGCGGTAGCTCCGTGTCCAGGTACTCACGAACTTCGCGATGAAAATGGGGTGGAGCCCCTTCCTGATGAAAGATGAACGGACAGTCCGACTGCGTTTGAGACATCAGCCATTGATGGAAAATGTCCAAGTAGGAATATCCAGTGATAGTGCTATCGGCGTAGAAGAATGGCCCATACAGTTTTCGATGTGACAAGGTACAATAAACGATTACCTTTGGGGAATCACGCTCAAATTCAATGCATTCGTGTGGATGCTTTGTACCCCAGATTCGACAACTATGCCTGTTCACTTTCCCATTAGTGTGGCTCCGTCGGTGAAAATTAAACGATCAACTTGGCCATTCCCATCCTCATTCAACTGTTGCAACTGCGAACAAAACTAAAAGCGCTTGTCTTTGTCGTCGTCATTGAACTTCTGCACTAGCTCCAATTTGAATGGTTTCATAGACAGCTTCTGTCTCAGGACTTTTCACACTGTCACTGGAGCCATTTCGAGTTCTCGGGATGCACGACGCACCGATTTCTTTGGACTCCTTATGAATGTCTCTCGTACGCACTCCACATTCACTTCACTCACATTGGGGCGTCCGCTTCTCTTTGCCGGGCGCAAGCAACTCTTCGTAACCACTTTGTTGTGCCAGTGGTAAATGGTCTTCCTTGTTGGTGGCTTCTTACCGTACTTGGTTATAAACACCCGTTGA
The DNA here is from genome assembly GCF_023864345.2 of Schistocerca serialis cubense. NCBI lineage: Eukaryota > Metazoa > Arthropoda > Insecta > Orthoptera > Acrididae > Schistocerca > Schistocerca serialis. The sequence continues at coordinate 430,048,778 of NC_064645.1, forward strand.
ACAGCTGTTGTACACTTGTTTTTGTCGAACTCCAATTCACAGAAAGCTCGCTCCGCACCTGAGTTCGCAATGTTTGAGACTAGCGCTGACTATCAGCAAATTAATAAACAACGCTGTGGCGGTATACATGAAAAAAATAAACTTTCAGGGTTTCTCTTCATAATCACATATGTATGACATCTATACAGTGTTCGGTTCTCATGCAATAAATAATTGAAAGTGCTCCCGGACTTTATGTACACCCTGTATATCATACTCAGTGTATGCACAACACAGCAGAATAATTGGTCAACTTTGTCAGGAAGTATTAACGTCCAACTTATACGTCATATTTGCCGTTATTATACTGTAAAAAAATTAGAAAGGAAAAAGTACGTAAAACGAAGCGGTTTGGAAAAATCTTTAGTGTAGTGTATCAGTTCAACTGCGTACTTTTGTAGTATTCAGATACCTAAATGTACGTCACCAAACACGGCACTGTCGCTTCACTAACATGTAAATCAACATCGCGCCCGCTCCATTAGTTTCTATCAGATAATCACAGGATAGGACACGTGACATCTTGGTACAAAGATTTTATGGCAAAACAGAACACCGGTGATATTTTTTAAAATGTATATTCACTGTTGTTTTTACTGTCTGCCAGCGCAGCTGAGTTGTGAGCACGGTTAACTGCCACATGGAGGACATGGGTTCATTTCCCGGTGCTGCCAAGCGTTTTTCCTAATTGGGGGGAATGCAACGGGGTGCAGTCAGCCTCGGGCTGAGTGAGGAGTAGCGGTTCGAAGGTCTGCAAAGCCGGCAACAGCCAGGAGAGCGGTGTCCTGACCCCACGTCCCTCCATGCATCCAATTTATGGGTCAGGATGACAATGCGGTCGGTCAGTCGGTCTCGAGTGACCCTGTAACACCGAAAAAGCAGATAAAGTATCATCTGCACCATCCAAATTTTTTCGCCGTTCAATATCCGTTGATACCTTGTGCAGTATTTCTGATTCTGAATATGCAAGCTTTATTACAGAAACTATATTTAATATGTAATGTATTTAATTGAGTATTTATTTATGACTATACATAACTGATTGTAATTATAATGTAAATATCGGAAATCGCTGGATAATAGCCAAGGGAACTTTATTTTGATGTATCGGTAGCAACGACGAAATGGCAGTGGCAGTTCCGTTGTTTATTTTTGAGTATGGGGTGTCTCTGTCGCGCTGCGAGCAGGGAGGGAGCAGAGCATCACGAGTGATGAAAGAGTTTGGACGTGTTTGTTGGGCGCTCCCGCAGACGCGGTGTGCAGCTGTGCTCGTGACAGTGTAGGCGCGTCTAATTCGTTTCAGTCTAAATTTTCCTCCCCCAATAACTGTTCATTTTTGTATTGCATTACAAAGTCTTAACTAATTCGCAATTTTGAGTATTAACTTCACTTAAGTTTATGATATAACAAAGTTTCAATGACAGCCACTCATTTATTTAACCAACAACTTCATTTAACTTTGCTTTCAAAATTTAGTATTTCAGAATAAGCAACTGCAAACTCAGTGCTTTCTGATTCATTTATTTTCTCATGAACTGTTGTGTTGTGGAGAAGCGTGACAATCATCCACTGCCACGCCAGAGATTATTGACTTAATTTTCTTTACCATTATCTTTCTTAGGGCTTTGGGCATTAACTGCCCTAGGCGACTGGCGGCCGTTTACTTATCCTTTTTTTGCTAATCAGTATTTCCTTTGTATTAAATATTACGTGCTACCCTTTCTCCCCCCCCCTGTGTCGTTTGTGAGCGATTGCACCAAATTTCCACGCATTTCAAAATTACCATCAGTATTTAGGTTAGGTTTAGAATAGATTCTTCCTTCAGTAGGGTCTGTTGTACACTTCCCTCCTACTAACCGGTATTATTTTACTTCGGTAAAGATAGCCATACTCGCTGTAAAATTTCATTAGGTATTCGCGATCAGAGTCAGTTATGTCGCAATCCACTGCGCCGATTTGAAGGGGGAGGTTATCACTCGTCTGAGGGTAGAACGGCGGAGCATTATACTTATCACTTTAAGAATGAAGTTCGTGGTGACAGCACGATCTGTTGCATTGGTGGGGCCTATGTCTAGTTGAAAGGTATCACACGCCAGTTTGATTTATATATCTTTTTTTTTGGTCATCAGTCTACTGACTGGTTTGATGCGACCCGCCACGAATTCCTTTCCTGTGCTAACCTCTTCATCTCAGAGTAGCACTTGCAACCTACATCCTCAATTATTTGCTTGACGTATTCCAATCTCTGTCTTCCTCTACAATTTTTGCCCTCTACACCTCCCTCTAGTACCATGGAAGACATTCCCTCATGTCTTAGCAGATGTCCTATCATCCTGTCCCTTCTCCTTATCAGTGTTTTCCACATATTCCTTTCCTCTCCGATTCTGCGTAGAACCTCCTCATTCCTTACCTTATCAGTCCACCTAATTTTCAACATTCGTCTATAGTACCACATCTCAAATGTTTCGATTCTCTTCTGTTCCGGTTTTCCCACAGTCCATGTTTCACTACCATACAATGCTGTACTCCAGACGTACATCCTCAGAAATTTTTTCCTCAAATTAAGGCCGGTATTTGATATTAGTAGACTTCTCTTGGCCAGAAATGCCTTTTTTGCCATAGCGAGTCTGCTTTTGATGTCCTCCTTGCTCCGTCCGTCATTGGTTATTTTACTGCCTAGGTAGCAGAATTCCTTAACTTCACTGACTTCGTGACCATCAATCCTGATGTTAAGTTTCTCGCTGTTCTCATTTCTACTACTTCTCATTACCATCGTCTTTTTCCGATTTACTCTCAAACCATACTGTGTACTCATTAGACTGTTCATTCCGTTCAGCAGATCATTTAATTCTTCTTCACTTTCACTCAGGATAGCAATGTCATCAGCGAATCGTATCATTCATATCCTTTCCCCTTGTATTTTAATTCCACTCCTGAACCTTTCTTTTATTTCCATTATTGCTACCTCGATGTACAGATTGAAGAGTAGGGGCAAAAGGCTACATCCTTGTCTTACACCCTTCTTAATACGAGCACTTCGTTCTCGATCGTCCACTCTTATTATTCCCTCTTGGTAGTTGTAGATATTGTATACGACCCGTCTGTCCCTATAGCTTACCCCTACTTTTTTCAGAATCTCGAACAGCTTGCACCATTTTATATTGTCGAACGCTTTTTCCAGGTCGACAAATCCTATGAAAGTGTCTTGATTTTTCTTTAGCCTTGCTTCCATTATTAGCCGTAACGTCAGAATTGCCTCTCTCGTCCCTTTACTTTTCCTAAAGCCAAACTGATCGTCACCTAGCGCATTCTCAATTTTCTTTTCCATTCTTCTGTATATTATTCTTGTAAGCAGCTTCGATGCATGAGCTGTTAAGCTGATTGTGCGATAATTCTCACACTTGTCAGCTCTTGCCGTCTTCGGAATTGTGTGGATGATGCTGTTCCGAAAGTCAGATGGTATATCGCCAGACTCATATATTCTACTCACCAACGTGAATAGCCGTCTTGTTGCCACTTCCCCCAATGATTTTAGAAATTCTGATGGAATGCTATCCATCCCTTCTGCCTTATTTGACCGTAAGTCCTCCAAAGCTGCTTTAAATTCCGATTCTAATACTGGATCCCCTATCTCTTCTAAATCGACTCCGGTTTCTTCTTCTATCACATCAGACAAATCTTCACCCTCATAGAGGCTTTCAATGTATTCTTTCCACCTATCTGCTCTCTCCTCTGCATTTAACAGTGGAATTCCCGTTGCACTCTTAATGTTACCACCGTTGCTTTTAATGTCACCAAAGGTTGTTTTGACTTTCCTGTATGCTGAGTCTGTCCTTCCGACAATCATATCTTTTTCGATGTCTTCACATTTTTCCTGCAGCCATTTCTTCTTAGCTTCCCTGCACTTCCTGTTTATTTCATTCGTCAGCGACTTGTACTTCTGTATTCCTGATTTTCCCGGAACATATTTGTACTTCCTCCTTTCATCAATCAACTGAAGTATTTCTTCTGTTACCCATGGTTTCTTCGCAGCTACCTTCTTTGTACTTATCTTTTCCTTCCCAACTTCTGTGATGGTCCTTTTTAGAGATGTCCATTCCTCTTCAACTGTACTGCCTACTGCGCTATTCCTTATTGCTGTATCTATAGCGTTAGAGAACTTCAAACGTATCTCGTCATTCCTTTGTACTTCCGTGTCCCATTTCTTTGCGTATTGATTCTTCCTGACTAATGTCTTGAACTTCAGCCTACTCTTCATCACTACTATATCGTGATCTGAGTCTATATGTGCTCCTGGGTACGCCTTACAATCCAGTATCTGATTTCGGAATCTCTGTCTGACCGTGATGTAATCTAATTGAAATCTTCCCGTATCTCCCGGCCTTTTCCAAGTATACCTCCTCCTCTTGTGATTCTTGAACAGGGTATTCGCTATTACTAGCTGGAACTTGTTACCGAACTCAATTATTCTTTCTCCTCTTTTAACCTTGTCCCAAGCCCATATTCTCTTGTAACCTTTTCTTCTACTCTTTCCCCTACAACTGCATTCCAGTCGCCCATGACTAGTAGATTTTCGTCCCCCTTTACATACTGCATTACCCTTTCAATATCCTCATACACTTTCTCTATCTGTTCATCTTCAGCTTGCGACGTCGGCATGTATACCTGAACTATCGTTGTCGGTGTTGGTCTGCTGTCGATTCTGATTAGAACAACCCGGTCACTGAACTGTTCACAGTAACACACCCTCTGCCCTACCATCCTATTCATAACGAATCCTACACCTGTTATACTATTTTCTGCTGCTGTTGATATTACCCGATACTCATCTGACCAGAAATCCTTGTCTTCCTTCCACTTCACTACACTGACCCCTACTGTATTTAGGTTGAGCCTTTGCATTTCCCTTTTCAGATTTTCTAGTTTCCCTACCACGTTCAAGCTTCTGACATTCCACGCCCCGACTCGTAGAACGTTATCCTTTCGTTGATTATTCAATCTTTTTCTTATGGTAACCTCCCACTTGGCAGTCCCCTCCCGGAGATCCGAATGGGGGACTATTCCGGAATCTTTTTCCAATGGAGAGATCATCATGACACTTCTTCAATTACAGGCCACATGTCCTGTGGATACACGTTACGTGTCTCTAATGCAGTGGTTTCCAATGCCTTCTGCATCCTCATGTCGTTGACCATTGCTGATTCTTCCGCCTTTAGGGGCAATTTCCCACCCCTAGGACAAGAGAGTGCCCTGAACCTCTATCCGCTCCTCCGCCCTCTTTGACAAGGCCGTTGGCAGAATGAGGCTGACTTCTTATGCCGGAAGTCTTCGGCCGCCAATGCTGATCATTTATCAAAATTTAGGCAGTGGCGGGGATCGAACCCGAGACCGAACACGTTTTGATTATGAATCAAAGACGCTACCCCTAGACCACGGATATCTACAGAACTACAGAACTATCGTGACGTATTTGGCGTTCTTGATATTTATACTTTAGACCTTTGATAATATCTAACTTAGGTGATGCACAGTACTAAAGATCTCTCAATACAGGGTCATTTTTTGTACGATAAGTTGTGCAAAAATATCGTGAAATGTCACCTTTGCAATTGAAACTATGACTGGAATGTAGCTCGTTTCACGTCATATGTTGAGCCATAGTTCTATAATCGGGAAAAATTTAAAGATAATGTGCAACTCTGAAACTTCGGAAAAAGTCAAAATCCAGTTTCAACATTCACTATCTATAAGTTACCAACATTAGTTACTTGACGCCCTTAGATTTACGATATTTTAACAAGAACGGGAAAAATGCCAAAATTTCGTAACAATTCGTAATAACCACATATTTCATGTTACTTAGCTAAAATTCGCAATTTGTCTTTAGTTTTCGAGAAATTTTTCTATCCAAACTTCAGGTGTTATTATTTCTGCCCAGACGGTGACGTAACAACTCTAAAGCCCTTCCGCCAGCCATAGGTCACGTGAATTCCGAGGATCAAAATGGGGTATTACTCACTAACATGAATCACGCGTCAAGAGCATAGAACACATAATCAATAGCGAAGACGGTTATGAAATGTCCATTGCACGTGATTCAAGACTTCCGTCAGCTTTATTTACAGTTAATGACACAGAGGTTCGAAACCTGCTCGAACCCCAATGATACGTTTCAACGAGCAATGTAAACGCGGCATCTAGCGGATCCAAATCAATCGACCGTTTTAAGAATAAATGCTGCGCGAAATATTCTGTACGGGTATTCCTGCGTGTGATGATGAACGTGGCAGACATGATGACATCAAGAGACAAATATCGAAGCTATTCCAAAATCAACCACTTCTACATCCTACCACTGAGTGCACCGCATGTTACCGAGTACTGCACCCAAATACCTCTTCGTATAGCTTGACGTGCAGTCTGGTTGCTTACAAAACTGCGAAGTGAGGGAGGCCAGGATCAAATCTCGCGGTCGGTTAAGGACAGTTGATGTGGTGTACCGATCAGCCTGTGTGTGATTTTCAGACTGTTTTCATGTCAACGCACGGCTGTTCACCAACATCTGCTTAAAATTATTTTTTTTTAAAGTCATAAGTCTCCTGACTGGTTTGATGCAGCGCGCCACGAACTCCTCTCTGGCGTCACCTCAGAGTAGCATTTTCAACCTGCGTCCTCAATTATTCGCTGGGTGTATTCCAGTCTCGGTCTTCCTATACAGTTTTTTCCCTCCACAGCTCCCTCTGCTACCGTGGAAGTCATTCCCTGATGTCTTAACAAATGTCCTATTGCCCAGCCCCTTAACCTTGTCAGTTTTTTCCCACATATTCCTTTCTTCTCTGATTCTGCACAGAACCTCCTCATTCCTTACCTTAACAGTCCACCTGAATTTCAACATTCACCTGTAGCACCACATCTCAAATGCTTCGATTCTCTTCTGGTTTTCCCACAGTCCACGTTTCACTACCGTACAACGGTGGGCTCCAAACGTACATTCTCAGAAGTTTCTTCCTCAAGTTAATGCCTTTGTTTGATACTAGTAGACTTCTCTTTGACAGGAATGCCCCTTTTGCCAGTTCTAGTCTGCTTTTGATGTCTTCCTTGCTCCATCCGTCATCTGTTTTTTGCTGCCTAGGTGGTAGAATTCCTTAACTTCACCAACCGCGTGACCATCAACCCTGATATTAAGTTCCTCGCTGTTCTCATTTCCGCTACTTCTCATTACTTTCGTCTTTCTTCGCTTTACTTTCAATCGATATTCTCTACTGAATGGACTGTTCTTTACATTCAGCAGATCATGTAATTCTTCTTCACTTTCACTGAGTATGACAGTGTCATCAATGAATCGTATCATTGATATCCTTTCACCTTGAATATTAATTCCACTCCGAACCTTTCTTTTATTTCCATCATAGCTTATTCGATGCAGATGCGAAAGACTACATCTCTTTCTTACACCCTTTTTAAGCCGAGCACTTCGTTCATGATCGTCCGCTCTTATTACTCCCTATTGCTTCTTGTACATATCGTATACTACCCGTCTCTCCCTATAGCTTACCCCTATTTTTCTCAGAATTTTGAGCATCTTGCACCATTTTACATTGTCGAACGCTTTTTCCAGGTCGGCGTCCTATGAACGCGTCTTGCTTTTTCTTTACTCTTGCTTCGATTATCAACCCCAACGTCAGAGTTGCCCCTCTGGTGCCTTTATCTCTCATAAACCCAAACTGATCGTTACATAACACATCCTCAATTTTCTTTTCCATTCTTCTCTATACTATTCTCGTCAAAAACTTAGATGCGTGAACTGCTGGCTGATTGTGCGATAATTCTCGCACTTGTCAGCTCTCGCAGTCTTCGGGATTGTGTCGATACTTTTCCGGAAGTCGGATGATATGTCAACAATTTCAAACATTCTACACACAAACGTGAATAGTCGTTTTTTTGCCACTTCCCCCAATGATTTTAGAAGCTCAGATGGAATTTTGTCCATACCTATTGCCTTATTTGATCTTTACTCCTCGAAAGCTCTCTTAAACTCTGATTCTAGCTCTGGATCCCCTATCTCTTCTAAATCGACTCATTTTTCTTCTTCTATCTTCCCCCTTATAGAGCCCTTCAATGTACTCTTTCCACCTGTCCGCTCTCTCCTCTGCGTTTAACAGTTCAATTCCCGTTGGAGTCTTGATGTTAACACCTTCGCTTTTAATTTCGCTGGAGGTTATTTTGACTTACCCTTTACGCTGAGTTAGCGCTTCCGAAAATCATTTCTTTTTCGGTTTCTTCGCATTTTTCATGCAGCCATTTCGTCTTAGCTTCCCTGCACTCCCTATTTGTTTCATTCCTCAGCAACTTGTATTTAGATATTCCTGAATTTACCTGACCATTTCTGTACATCCTTCTTTCATCGATCAACTGAAGTATTTCTTATGATACCCATGGTTTCTTTTTTGTACCTATGTCTTTCTTTCCACCTTCTGTAATTACTCGTTTCAGAGATGTCCATTCCTCCTACGCTGAACACGATGATCTTCCCTCTCAGTACCGTCACGTGGCCGTACGAAGTCCGGTGTTCTTGCTACCCTACATTCTCGTGACCACCGCTGCTAGCAAACACTTGCAGTAGCTACAATCCTGCCAAGTCTTTCTGCAATGTAGAAGGAACATGCAGCATCCCGTAGCCGTATTACTCGAACTTGTTCAGACTCAGTGAGCTGTTGATAATGGTGTCTTTGTCGCGTTAAAGGCGTTCTTGACAGACATCAACTCACCCGTCCATTCTCAAATGTAACTGACGCTCACGATCTTTACATCGTGTATCGAAAACAAACCTGATTTTCAATCCTCATATTGGCGCTGCCAGTGCCACTCTTATGCGACTGGTGCGGAATTAGAGTAGACATCATTTATCAGATAAATGAACGAGCCGCCCAACTTTCGTTTATGTCGCTCAACTCCTTGGTGTTGCGATTTCTCTCCGTCACTGTATTTAGTATTACTTTCCTGGGCCCTGTTCGTGACTGAATTAACTAGATGTGAATCATATCGCTTCTTGTTTTTCTATAAGTGTTGGTAACAATGGTGGTATTATAAACGTTTGCTACAGCAATCTGTTTCAGTTATATACTGAGTTCTACATTTATTTCACTTCTGTACAATGTAGACGTCCAAGAAGGGAACCGCAGACTTCAAAAAAGCTCCTTTACAACGTTGAGTCTGAGATGAATTGGCGTTTATCACCAAGCTGGTTCAACTTAGTGCTCTATAAAATCAGAAAACATGTTTATCTTGTTTTCTGATTACAAATGAGACCGGGAGGTTGATGTAGTTATCATGCTCTAATTCAAGAGTGAAGCTGATTTTTCGCTGCATGGAACTCATATTTTGCAGAGAGCTATCTATGGGTGCCTTACTTACTGTAAAGAGGCGATTTGTATCGTCAACATACCACTTGTAATACACGATTTTTTTATTTTAGGTGATCACATTTATCAAAAAACTAGTTCTTCAGATGGCTGACGAACATTCCAGCAAATGTGCCGCCTAAGTTGTCGCCCATCGCAAGATCATCTTTCTGAAGACAGATATTACCACTGAAGAGTAAATAATTAGAGGATAAAACCAGTTCTGAAAGCTTACCTAATCCATTTATTTCTGTAGTACGCATCTATTTGTGTCTTAATAAATTCTTTTTTATGATCTGAATGGTTTCTTTCACTGTCTCATTAATCTCTAAATTTGCTGTCTGACGATGCTGACATTATATCATTGCAATTTTTATGTTCTTTGTTGCCTTAAAAATTCATAGCTTTTTATGATGAATGGTTGCTGGTATGTGCAGACACTTTTTAGCTTATTACTCAAAACCTTTGAAGTTTATGAGTTGGACATGTGATTTCACTCACTTAAGGGCGAATAGTTTTCTCCTGCTTGTGGATTTTAATTAGGCATCTCAATTCTAGAATCCATGAGTTCATTACTACAGAAGCCACTTTTACTGTATCTGTGAGTAAAAAATTTATACTATCAATTTTTCTTCTTTGGTCATAACTGATACTTTTTGTTGCATATTTTATAACGTATAGAATATAGAATGGAGTAATGTTTTAAATGGCTCTAAGCACTATGGGACTTAACATCTAAGGTCATCAGTCCCCTAGACTTAGAACTAGTTAAACCTAACTAACCAAAGGACATCACACACATCCATGCCCGAGGCAGGGTTCGAACCGGCGACCATAGTAGCAGCGCGGCTACGGACTGAAGGAGTAATGTTTTAAATAATCAAATGTTACAGTAGGCTTTCAGAGAGACAACGATTGAGGTTACATTTCCGGCATAAAATTGGATCTAAATGTGACGAATTTCCCAATTCAGTTATGTACAAAATGAACGACAATGACTGTATTCAGTTTTACGTAGGTGAGACAGGCTGGTGGTTTAAAACACGTTTCAAAGAGCACATGTATTCTCAAAATAAAACAGCTTTGGGTACACACATTTTCGAAAATAAACACCGTAGAAAAAACATAAATTGTTGCATGAAAGTGCTACATACAGCAACATGAGGAAGACTTCTCTATGTGCTAAAGGAAACTGAAATCTTCAGTAGCAAAAAGTGCTTTCTGGAGCAGACTTTAGAGAAACAGTGCGAGTTTAATCATAACACGTATTTCAACACATTTTAGGAAATACTCAATATTTTACATGTCTACTTTATACCTGAAGACGATACCTAGAACAGTCGAAAACGAGGTTATATTAAGTCACGTATGACAGTCGTTACCTGACAAAAAGTAGTAAATCACCCAGGAGACACGGTCAGATGTCAATGTAATTTCAATCACATGCATACCGTGGGCGGGTAAGTAAATGATTATAGAGTTCCAGTACTCTGTAACAGGTAGAACAGTACCAAAGTTTGTTAAATCTCTATTTGTCCGTCATATACTGGGTATATCGGCTCTTTAAGAAATTATCAATGTCATTAAATTCACCATCAGCCGTGTAACTTAAGATATTATTTTATTTTGAAGGCTACGAGTTTATTTGGAGAGATGCATATGAGACCTGAAGGTGGCATAGTGAAATACTGAAACTGGTAGCCTTCAAAATCAAATAAAATAACATCTTAAGTTACACGGCTGTTGGTGAATTTCATTGACACCGACAAAGTGCGTTAGTATTGCTCGACTGTAGTGTAGCTATCAGGTCTGGCAGGGCATATAAGGGTCATAAACATCAACAGATGTCGAGTGATCTTTGCGAAGGACACGGAGGCGCGTACTCGCGTTACAGCATTATCAGCACCGACAGAGTTTGAATCTGGGTCCAATGTAGGTTTCCATTTGGCCAGCTGGTCGAATCGTGTTGTATCCAGATATGTGGGGCATTCAGATGTAAAAGTGGCCCAATGTTGGACTGCGTGGGTACCTCAGGACAGGGGTAGTCATCAAGGCTCCGGATGACCAAGTCAGACCACGAAAGAGGAGAGTCGCCGTATTATGCACCAGGCATATCGGAACCCCTTCACATATTCACTTGTCATCCTAGAACAAGTTATGGACTCCCTGCAACGCAGAGTGTAAGCTGACACCATTGGTGGTAGGGCAGACAAAGACTAACTAGAAAATTGCCGTCACATGTGTAGCCTCCCATTAACACCACAACACAAACGGTTGAGTTCGGAGTGGTGCAGTGACTGTGAGCATGAACTGCTGGTGAATGAAGTCTCATTGTGTTCAGTGACGAATTAAGAGTTCTCACTATCCCACATCACCATCACAGCCCTGTATAGCCGTGACCTGGGTGGAGGGTGGGAGGTCCCAATCTTCCAGTGTTTTTGAGAGATGCGGCAGTGATACCCTGACGCGGGGAGCTATCGTGTATGATTTGTATGACTTCAGGTCTTGTTTGGTAGTGACTGAGTGAACTCTGATGACACAACAGCACCTGACGGACACTCTTCTTTCTCACGTGTTACCTCTCTTGTGACAGAGTCGCTCTGCCATTTCGTACCAGGACAATGTTCGTCCACACATGATACATGTATCCATGTCCCGTTTGCTGTCAGCAAGAACCCCAGGTACTTCTCTGACAGAATACACAATGAAGAGCCAAAGAAACTGGTACACCTGCCTAACATCGTGTAGGACCCCTGAGAGCAGCCAGGGGTACCGCATCACGACGTGGCATGGACTCGACTAATGTCTGTAGTAGTACTGCAGCGAATTGACTGTATGGATCCTGCAGGGCTGTCCATAAATCCGTTAGAGTACGAGGGGGTAGAGATCTCTTTTGAACAGGCATCCCAGACATGCTTAACAATGTTCATGTTTGGAGAGTATTGCGGTCGGCGGTGTTGTTTAAACTCAGAAACTCTGTAGCAATTCTGGACCTGTGGGGTGACGCGTTGTCCTGCGAGAATCGCCCAAGTCTGTCGGAATGCACAATGGACGTGAATGGATGCAGGTGATCACACAGGATGCTTAGGTACGTATCAAGGTCCAATATCACTACAACTGCATACCTCCCACACCAATACAGAACCTCCACCAGCTTGAACAGTCCCCTGCTGACAGGCAGGGTCCATGGATTCATGTGGCTGTGTCCATACCCGTAGACCTCCGTCCGCTCGATACAATTTGAAACGAGACTTGTCTGAGCAGCTAACATATTTTTAGTCATCAACAGTCCATTGTTGATGTTGACGGGCCCAGGTGAGGCGTAAAGCTTTGCGTCGTGCAGCCATCAAGGGTACACGAGTGGGCCTTCGGCTCCGAAAGTTCATATCGATGATTTTTCGTTGAATGTTTCGTACGCTGACACTTCTTGAGGGCCCAGCTTTGAAATCTGCAGAAATTTGCACTTCTGTCACGCTGAACGATTCTCTTCAGTCGTCGCCGGTCCCGTTTTTGCAGGAGATTTTTCCAGCCGCAGCGATGTCGGAGATTTGGTGTTTTACCGGATTCCTGATATTCACGGTATACTCGTGAACTGGTCGTACGAGAAAATCCCAACTTCATCGCTGCCTCGGAGATCCTGTCCCCCACTGCTCGTGCGCCGATTGTAACACCATTCTTAACTCACTTCAATCTTGATAACCTTCCATTGTAGCAGCAGTAACTGATTTAACACTTGCTTCAGACACTTGTCATATGTAAGCGTTGCCGACCGCAGTGCCGTATTCTGCCTGTTTACATATTTGATTACGCATGACCACTACGGTCGCAGGTTCGAATCCTGCCTCGGGCATGCATGTGTGTGATGTCCTTAGGCTAGTTAGCTTTAATTAGTTCTAAGTTCTAGGCGACTGATGACCTCAGAAGTTAAGTTGCATAGTGCTCAGAGCCATTTGAACCATTTGATTACGCATGCCTATACCAGTTTCTTTGGTGCTTCAATGTATATGTGACCAGCTCTGTGAACAAGTCCGTCATAGTGCCATTATCCACGATATGAAAGACCGGTTACAACAGCTGTGTGTCAGTTTGCCACGGGAAAGACAGGCCTCTATGGCCACGTGGTTCTAGGTGCTTCAGTCCGCCGGCCGGTGTGGCCGTGCGGTTCTAGGCGCTTCAGTCTGGAACTGCGTGACTGCTACGGTCGCAGGTTCGAATCCTGCCTCGGGCATGGATGTGTGTGATGTCCTTAGGTTAGTTAGGTTTAAGTAGTTCTAAGTCTAGGGGACTGATGACCTCGGATGTTAATTCCCATGGTGCTTAGAGCCATTTGAACCATTTGAACCACGGGAAGGGATATAATGGCCTTGTGACCCCCTTCCCAGTTGAATCAGTTCATGCATTCTGGCCAGAGGACGTGCAATGTCATGGTGGTAAGTGAATTCACACGGCCTAGTTCTTTGCAAATTTCATTCAATTTTGTAATCAATGTAAGCACATCACATACATTATCAACCCTTGAAGTCTTACCCCGTTTCCTCATCTCCATCTGGGTGCTTCACTGTTTTCGTGAGACGGTGTATGCATAAACCGATATCACTGTAAGAAGATGGACAGTACATACCCTCGTAAACGAGTGTTATTTGACGACATCTCTTGACAAAAGACACCTATTTATCTTGTCTGATCAAAGTAAAATGAAATAATTTTTTTCTTTCTTCTCTCATTATGAGAGCACTGCTTTGTATGCTTGTGTTGGTATGCGCTCGCGTGCACGAGTGTGTGTGTGTGTGTGTGTGTGTGTGTGTGTGTGTGTGTGTATGTGTGTGTGTGTGTGTGTGTGTGTGAGAGAGAGAGAGAGAGAGAGAGAGAGAGAGAGACAGAGAGAGAGATTAGATACAATGGAGTCGTCTTCTGATTAATCCGTATTTTCTGTTTATCTCAAATCTCTGAGACGTAAAAGAGTAACGATCCCAAAGCGAAGTATGAATACCAGTTCCCTACATGGGTGTATTTTTCCCTAGTACATTGAATTATGACACCACTAGACTGGATGAAGTGGTAGTTACGATTTTGGCTGTAAGTCTAAAAGTTGATAGGTTTCCATTGCAGCTATCAGGTTTTCCACAGGTTTTTGACCTAGCTTCAACACAACGTTGAGAATTGCCTTTGAAGAAGAGACGGTCAGTTCTCCGTCCTTCTCCAGTTAAATTGGTGACCCTATCTGTAATCAGGTTATAAACACAGAGTCAAATAGGGGTAATGCAGGAGTAGGTTTAATAATGAATAGGAAAATAGGAATTTGGGTAAGCTACTACAAACAGCATAGTGAACGCATTATTGTGGCCAAGATAGATACGAAGCCCACACCTACTACAGTAGTACAAGTTTATATGCCAACTAACTCTGCAGATGACGAAGAAATTGAAGAAATGTATGATGAAATAAAAGAAATTATTCAGATAGTGAAGGGAGACGAAAATTTAATAGTCATGGGTGACTGGAATTCGAGTGTAGGAAAAGGGAGAGAAGGAAACGTAGTAGGTGAATATGGATTGGGGCTTAGAAATGAAAGAGGAAGCCGCCTGATAGAATTTTGCACAGAGCACAACTTAATCATAGCTAACACTTGGTTTAAGAATCATGATAGAAGGTTGTATACATGGAAGAACCCTGGAGATACTAAAAGGTATCAGATAGATTATATAATGGTAAGACAGAGATTTAGGAACCAGGTTTTAAATTGTAAGACATTTCCAGGGGCAGATGTGGACTCTGACCACAATCTATTGGTTATGACCTGTAGATTAAAACTGAAGAAACTGCAAAAAGGTGGGAATTTAAGGAGATGGGACCTGGATAAACTGACTAAACCAGAGGTTGTAGAGAGTTTCAGGGAGAGCATAAGGGAACAATTGAAAGGAATGGGGGAAAGAGATACAGTAGAAGAAGAATGGGTAGCTCTAAGGGATGAAGTAGTGAAGGCAGCAGACGATCAAGTAGGTAAAAAGAAGAGGGTTAGTAGAAATCCTTGGGTAACAGAAGAAATATTGAATTTAATTGATGAAAGGAGAAAATATAAAAATGCAGTAAATGAAGCAGGCAAAAAGGAATACAAACGTCTCAAAAATGAGATCGACAGGAAGTGCAAAATGGCTAAGCAGGGATGGCTAGAGGACAAATGTAAGGATGTAGAGGCTTATCTCACTAGGGGTAAGATAGATACTGCCTACAGGAAAATTAAAGAGACCTTTGGAGATAAGAGAACCACATGTATGAACATCAAGAGCTCAGATGGAAACCCAGTTCTAAGCAAAGAAGGGAAAGCAGAAAGGTGGAAGGAGTATATAGAGGGTCTATACAAGGGCGATGCACTTGAGGACAATATTATGGAAATGGAAGAGGATGTATATGAAGATGAAATGGGAGATACGATACTGCGTGAAGAGTTTGACAGAGCACTGAAGGACCTGAGTCGAAACAAGGCCCCCGGAGTAGACAACATTCCATTGGAACTACTGACGGCCTTGGGAGAGCCAGTCCTGACAAAACTCTACCATCTGGTGAGCAAGATGTATGAAACAGGCGAAATACCCTCAGACTTCAAGAAGAATATAATAATTCCAATCCCAAAGAAAGCAGGTGTTGACAGATGTGAAAATTACCGAACAATCAGTTTAATAAGCCACAGCTGCAAAGTACTAACGCGAATTCTTTACAGACGAATGGAAAAACTAGTAGAAGCTGACCTCGGGGAAGATCAGTTTGGATTCCGTAGAAATACTGGAACACGTGAGGAAATACTGACCTTACGACTTATCTTAGAAGAAAGATTAAGGAAAGGCAAACCTACGTTTCTAGCATTTGTAGACTTAGAGAAAGCTTTTCACAATGTTGACTGGAATACTCTCTTTCAAATTCTAAAGATGGCAGGGGTAAAATACAGGGATCGAAAGGCTATTTACAACTTGTACAGAAACCAGATGGCAGTTATAAGAGTTGAGGGACATGAAAGGGAAGCAGTGGTTGGGAAGGGAGTAAGACAGGGTTGTAGCCTCTCCCCAATGTTATTCAATCTCTATATTGAGCAAGCAGTAAAGGAAACAAAAGAAAAATTTGGAGTAGGTATTAAAATCCATGGAGAAGAAATAAAAACTTTGAGGTTCGCCGATGACATTGTAATTCTGTCAGAGACAGCAAAGGACTTGGAAGAGCAGTTGAACGGAATGGATGGTATCTTGAAGGGAGGATATAAGATGAACATCAACAAAAGCAAAACGAGGATAATGGAATGTAGTCGAGTTAAGTCGGGTGATGCTGAGGGTATTAGATTAGGAAATGAGACACTTGAAGTAGTAAAGGAGTTTTGCTATTTGGGGAGCAAAATAACTGATGATGGACGAAGTAGGAGGGTATAAAATGTAGACTGGCAATGGCAAGGAAAGCGATTCTGAAGAAGAGAAATTTGTTAACATCGAGTATAGATTTAAGTGTCAGGAAGTTATTTCTGAAAGTATTTGTATGGAGTGTAACCATGTATGGAAGTGAAACATGGACGGTAAATAGTTTGGACAAGAAGAGAATAGAAGCTTTTGAAATGTGGTGCTACAGAAGAATGCCGAAGATTAGATGGGTAGATCACATAACTAATGAGGAAGTATTGAATAGGATTGGGGAGAAGAGAAGTTTGTGGCACAACTTGACCAGAAGAAGGGATCGGTTGGTAGGACATGTTCTGAGGCATCAAGGGATCACCAATTTAGCGTGGAGGGTAAAAATCATAGGGGGAGACCAAGAGATGAATACACTAAGCAGATTCAGAAGGATGTAGGTTGCAGTAGGTACTGGGAGATGAAGAAGCTTTCACAGGATAGAGTAGCATGGAGAGCTGCATCAAACCAGTCTCAGGACTGAAGACCACAACAACAACAACAATCTGTAATCACCTCGCCTAGCAGGAGTAAGTCTTTGAACTTCCTTCTTTCTCCTTTCAGTTATGTGTGATACAGATTACGCGTAGTGAATCTATGGCTATTTCCTGTAATGTGCGCGGTAAAAAAATACATTTTAGTAACCATGACGAGTAAATTTGTCAATTTATGTAATAGATGTGATACACAACATAAAAGGCAGTTAATCTCTCGTGAAATAAATCCATTAAATGAGAGTAATATTTTATGCTTTACTTTAAAAACTGCAACCGTGATTCTTTCATTCCTGAGCCTAGCGGTGTCTGTCTTCTTATCGGAGGTTATCTTTTGCCAGTCTTTCAACACAGTTTATTTCAAGTTCCCATTCCTCGGAAGTTTTTTAATAATGTATCTCTACAAGAGAGAATATTTCCCATTTGAAATCATCTGGTCTGGTCGAAACTCCAAGCAAATCTCTGAACTTCAGCTGCAGACCTTGTACGTGTTTTTTAGAGAAGATGGAACGAGTAACTCAGAGAACTGTGTTTGAGGAAAGGGAGAGAAAGAGAGAGAGAGACTTGATACGAAAGTTTCCAAACTGCCTGGAGGTACTGGGCCACGAAGTATTGGCGAATTTCATGCCGACAGTTTAAGGGTCCAGGAATGGTTAGACAAATACTTTGTTACATTAATGCGTTTTAAAGAATGTTGAACATCTTACCTGTGAGTTTGATAACGGATGAGCTATGGAAAGAAAGAGATAATAACAGTCAATGATATGGAGATAGTATAATTACACCAGGAAAAATTCTTAAATAATGGGCCGGGGGAAGACATTTACTGCGGCAGAAACGATCGAGGTAACTATGCCAGCTCTTGTTTCTACGCGGCGCGCGGTTCCGCGATATTCATTGTGAAGATTATGTGATCGAAGGACCGAGTTTATAATTAATGAAACAGCCATCGATATCTAACTTTTTCTATACTCCACAGTGTGCGTCGTTGATTTATAACTTTATGTATTACAGGTTTTCGTTCTATACCTACTTTGTAATTGAGGTTATTGTCTTAGTCGTCTCATGCTGTATGAGGAAATGAACATTTCCACTAAGCTGCTAAAAAGGAAAGATAACTCACTGAATATAACCTTCCTTCCTTAAAGGATACAATTTGTCGGCTACATTTAGTTAGATTGGAATGTCATGATGCACACTGTCACTTCCCAAACTAAAATTAAGTTGTCATGCTAGATCTAATCGTAAGGCCTGGTCACAATGCCGAACTTGTACTGAACAAACATGACAGAGTACAGTGCAAGTGAAGTGATTGAAAATCAACTGAATATGGAGATTTCTCTCCGCAGTACACATTGAAAATTTGAGAAAGCCTTTACATTGACTAAGTACGCCACTTCATTTGTTTACAGGTCTTTAGTTTTTGCATGTTCCAGGGATTATGACGTGGGCCTTGTCAGTTGGTTTACAAACAAGATACCTTTTCTCTGTGAAGCATGGCTACATGTTGGCCATTTACATAACTGAAGTTCTTTAAAACGATCTTAATCACAGCCAGATACATTATACCTATCTAAAAATTCAGCTGTGTAGTAGAAGAAGTTGTCAAGGAGAAATGATTTCAATTTTTTATGTTTACGTTGTCTACCGATCCATTTAACTAACAAATATGATTGTGGCTGCATATTTTACTCCTTACTATGCAAGAGAAATGTTAAGTTGTGGAGAAGGGAGCATATTATTGTTGTTATGAGTGGTAATATTATTTTTAATTTGTGCCTGAGTCTTCGCAACTGACCTCATATTTGCGAAAATTTATCTTGAGGCTTTTTTTAGAATGCTTAATTTCTTAAACATTTACCTACGTGAAGTTCGAGAACAGACACAGCAAGTTTCTGTGCAGTGAGTACTCCATGCATATGCTGAAGACCGACACAGAAATTTATTGCGTATGACATGAAAGGGTGTAGATACGGAAAGCAAGCTAATTTTTAATGCTTCTACTAATGGTTTGCCATGAAGAGCAACAAACGGCGCTTAGAATATCGTCGACTTACCGCTGTGATATAAGGGTGACGTGGATGACAACCAAAGGGCTCCTTTTATAATCAGAAACGGCAAGCCAGATCATCGATTCTAGTCGTCGGGCCGTTTGGCGGACGACAATCAATGTTGTCCGTGGCGTTTGCAGACACGTCTTAGCTTCGGGGCTCATTTCGAAGCGGGAGTCATCACTGAAGACTCTTCTACTTCAGTCAATGAGATTGCAGGCCGAAGATATGTCTGGAGATACATCGGGCAGCAGTGGGATACCTATCTGACTGTTTTTCGCCAAATGGCCTGACAACAAAGGTCGATGCTGTGGGTGCCATTTCTTTTCATGCTGTGGTTGTCATCCGCGGCAGCCTTACAGCTGAACGTTAGGCCGGCGATATTCTACGGACTGTTTTGCTGCCGTTCATGGCGAGACATCCTCGGCTTCTATTGCAGCAAGATAACGCCCGCCCCATAGGGCGGGAGTTTCTACCGCTTGCCTTCGTCCTTGCAAAACCCTACCTCGGCCAGCGAGGTCGACGGATAAATCAATACCAAGGCGAGAAACTGCTTGCATAAGGGCCAAAGGTGGCCCAACTCGTTACTGACTTGCTCAAATTGTGAAGCTGTTTCTCATGCATAACTCATCCATTTTTTCTAAAATTGGCCGCCCAGTTTGGGTAATTCCCTCGCAGCGAATCGTTTTTTTTTCCTTCTTGGGGCATACATTTCTCTCTGTTGTGCTTATGTTCAATATCTTCCTCTTTCTCCTACGATATTTGTCATCTAGTTTTAGTTGCAATTCTGGGAAGTGTTTCTGTCATTAACTTTTCTTCTGTTTTGTCCTTAGAAATTATTGCAATATCATCAACAAAAGACGAGATATTTCACCTCGAATCTCCCTCTTCCTTGTCCTAGGTTGTTGCCTTCTATGTTTTTGTTTCATATTTCTTTATCCCTTTCTCTCACGAAGTTGTAAAATACCCAACTGAAGAGAATCGGTGAGAGCCCATCGCACTGCCGGACTCCTGCATTAATTCTGAAGTGGAAGTAAGATCGATATACAGGAATTATGGAAAAAGTTTAAGCAGATTCTAAATCGTGATCTGGAAAGTTACGTGCGTAGTAAGTGGATAAAGGGTGGAAAACACCCACCATGGTTTAATAACGAAATTCGGCGGATGCTGAGGAAGCAGATGCTGTTGCACTCTAGGGGACGCAAAAATGACGACAAGCGAAGGTTAGTAGAGATTCATGTGTCTGTGAAAAGGCGTATGTGTGAAGCATACGGCAACTACCTCCGTCAGACCTTAGCAAAAGATCTGGCACGGAACCGGATAAAATTCTAGTCGTATTTGAAATTGCTAAGTGGGTCTAAGGCTTCCATTCAGTCCCAATTTGACCAGTCTTGTCTGGCAGCTGAAGATAGCAAAACGAAGGCCGAAGTTCTAAATTTCAGGTTCAAAAAATGGACACAGGAAAACTGCACAGAGATTCTCTCATTTGACCATCGGGCAGACTCCCGTATGGACGACATAGATATAAGCATTCGTGGCGTAGGAAACAACAGAGAGATTTGAAAACAAATAATTCACCGTGTCCGGATCGAATCCCTGTTCGATTGTTACAAAGAGTACTCTACGTCATTGACCCCTTTACCTAGCTTGCTTTTATCGTGAATGCCTTGCCCAGCACGGAGTCCCAAGCGCCTGGGAAAAGCGCAGGTGGCTCCACTACAAAAGAAACGTAAAGTAACGGACCCGCAAAATTATAGACCAATATCCCTGACTTCTGAACATATTCTCAGATCGAATATAATGAACCGTCTTGAGGCTAAGAAGCTCATTTCCACGAATCGGCATGGTTTTAGAAAGCATTGATCGTGCGAAACTCGACTTTCACTTTTCTCGTACGAGGTACTGAGAACATTGGATGAGGGCAACAGGCAAATTCCTTATTTCTAGATTTCCAGAAAGAAGTTGACACGGTGCCCCACTGTAGGCTGTTAACGAATGTACGAACATATGGAATAAGTTCACAGATGTGTGAGTGGCTCGAAAACTTCTTAAAAATTAGAACCCAGTATGTTGTCCTCGACGGCGAGTGTTCATCAGAGGCAATCGTCAGCAGTGCCCCAGGGAAGTGTGATAGGACTGCTGTTGTTCTCTGTATGCGTAAATGATTTGGCTGGCAGGGTGAGGGGCAACCTGCGGTTGTTTGCTGATGACGCTGTGGTGTACGGTAAGGTGTCGAAGTTGAGTGACTGTAGGAAGACACAAGACGACTTAGACAAAATATCCAGTTGGCGTGATGAATAGTAGCTAGCCCTAAATATGGAAACATGTAAGTTAATGCGAATGAGTAGGAAGATCAAACCTCTAATGTTCGGATACATTATTATTAGTCTCCTGCTTGATACAGTCAAGTCATTTAAATATCTGGACGTAACGTTGCAAAGCGATATGAGGTGGAACGAGCATTTGAAAACTGTGGTAGGGAAGGCAAATGGTCGACTTCTGTTTATTAGGAGAATTTTGGGAAACAATGATTCATTTGTATAGCAGATCGCGTATAGGACGCTGGTGCGACCTAGTCTTGGGTACTGATCGAGTGTTTGAGTTTCGTACCACGTCGGATTGAAGGAAGACATGGAATCAATTCAGAGGCGGGCAGCTAGATTTGTTACCGGTATGTTCAAACAACACGTAACTGTTACGCAGATGCTCCGGTAACTCAGATGGGAATCCCTGGAGGGAAGGCTACGCACTTCCCGAGAAACGCTACTGACACAGTTTAGAGAACCAGCATTTGAAGATGACTACCGAACGATGGGACTGTCGCCAACATAAATCGCGCGTAAGGACCACGAAGATAAGACACGAGAAATTAGGGCTGAGAAGGCGTAGAGACAGTCGTTGTTCCCTCTCTCTATTTGCGACTGGAACAGGTGGGGAAATCACAAGTAGTGGTAAGGGTACCCTTCACCACGCATCGTATGGTGGCTAGCGGAGTATCTATATAGATGTAGAAGGGTTCTGAAACGTTCCCTAGGAATGGAGTTTTCGAATTAGTGTCAGTGAGTGTCTGTTCCACTAACTGTGTGGTTGTTTTGTGATAGTTGTTTGTTCCAGTGTTAGGAATTCTGTCTGTCTGTCTGCAGAATCGTAGGCGTTTTTGAAGCCAATGGAAGTAGTGACTGTTTTAAGGTTCCATATTGTTCTGGTCCTAAGGATTATTTTCAAGTCAAAAATTTGCTCTGGGGCACAACCTACTTGTTCTGGGCCCCGGTTGATACTCAGCAGTTCTGTGTTCTGCTTTGTCTTCAGTCTCGTTTAGGTGACTGGAAATAGAGATATGCTTCGGTAGTTGTCGGTGTCTATCTTCTCTACCCTGCGTTTGGAGCAGATGAATTCTATTTCTTTTCCAGTCGTCCTATTTTCTTCCTTTCTTCCAGTAATCTTTAATAACATGTGTCAGCTGCCCGCCCCCGTCCCAGTCTCTGCATCTTAGGTAATAGCACTTCTTTACTGGCGCTCATTTTTCTCGGCTGGCCAATGTACTGTTAAACTGTCCACATACATATGCTGAAAAGCGAGAACCTTTTTGCAAATCGATCTTGTAGTCACTGTAAAAATAGTTGGAAACGTCAAATGGCAGGGTGTAGACACAGCAGTAGCGCGAGAGAACAGACGGGAATAGGCGGTCGGTTTTTCTGGAGCGGCGGAGTCAAAAGCAGCAAGCTCTTGTGGTTGTTAGTTGCACTGCTAGATTCAAGAGCTGTAGTGCAGTATATTGGCCACTAATTATGAAGTTATTACGACCTTGGTGCTGGCACGGTAGCTTACCGTGTTCTATTAGAAAGCTGGCGGCCCTCTGTAATAATAATAATAATAATAATAATAATAATTTAAAAAACTGAGTGTAATATTCAAGAATGAACTTGAAGAGGTGCCCTATGAAGTCCGACCAGACCAAAAGAGGAGAACACTAACGAGAAAAATGAAAAATAGGGGTAGCGTCTTTGACTAGTAATCAAAACGTCTTTCGTCCCGGTTAGAACCACGACACTGCTTTAGTGTTGAATAATAACCATCAGCAATCGCGTCCGAAGACTTCCAACGCAAGAAATAACCCTCGTTCTGCCAACGGCCTTCTCAAAGTAGGCAGAGGAGCGGACAGAGGTTCAAGTCCCTCTATTGCCCTTGGGGTGAGAAACTACCCAGAAAATGCGAAAGCATCAGCAACGATCAGTGACATGAGGATGCAGAAGGCGATACAAACCACATCATTAAAGACACGATATTTGTATCCACAGAACATGTGCCCTGTAATTGAAAAAGTTCCATGATGGTCGTTCTATTGGCAAAAGATTCCGGACTAGTCCCCCATTTGGATCCCCGGGACGGGACTGGGAAGGAAGATGTGACCATGAGAAAAAGATGGAATAACCAACGGAAGGGTAGCTTCCTAAGAATCGGTACTTGGAATGTCAAAGGTTTGAACGATGTAGGGAAGATAAAGAATCTCAAAAGGAAAATGCTAAGACTCAGTCTAGATATAATGCGGGTCAGTGAAGTGAAATGGAAAGAAAACAAATTTCCGGTCACACGAGTATAGATTAATATGACCAGCAGCTGAAAGTGGTATGACTGGAATAGGATTCTTTATGAATAGGGATGTGGGATATGCTATCGTGCTAATAGTGATCGCTTGCTGCTCTCAGAATTAGATTCCGGATTTTTATCGAACTACATATTTTTCCCCCTTTTCCCCTAAGCACGTGAAAAGTGTAAATGTTCAAGAATTACGTTCAAAGCGTTGATATTTTACATTGATATTTTACATTTTCTCCTGTAATTACACGTTTTGCGTATTCTAACTTTATGCTACACCAAATTACACGTTGTTGCTATTTTAGACTCATTCGTACATTCGTGTTACACTACAGCTTGCTCCTTCAGCAGACCACTCCCTTAGCAGAACATCTGAAAGCCGACCTACTGCAAAAGCTGAAGACAAGAAGTAAGTCATCTATGGGCATCACGTGCAATTGACTGTGGTTACTTGCATTTCGAGTTGGATAATAAAGGGTATGCTTCTGCTTAATTTTGTAATATTCGTAATCTCAGCTCTCAAAACCAAAACTGATAAAATAACAACACGGCGTGCAGCACCGTAGTATGCACTAGCGTGTGTA